>NC_082710.1:82004705-82304705 GCF_030144855.1 Hypanus sabinus | reverse complement strand
ACCAGAAGGGATGGAGCTGGCTGAGTTTACAACTCTCTGCAATATTTCCTGGTCCCTCTACAGATATTACCTTCTAACTGGCTGCATTACCAGAAGGGATGGAGCTGGCTGAGTTTACAACTCTCTGCAATATTTCCTGGTCCCTCTACAGATATTACCTTCTAACTGGCTGCATTACCAGAAGGGATGGAGCTGGCTGAGTTTACAACTCTCTGCAATATTTCCTGGTCCCTCTACAGATATTACCTTCTAACTGGCTGCATTACCAGAAGGTGATGCAACCAGTTGAATATTACATTAGTAGAAATTTACCAGAATCTTTGGTGACATACAAAATCTCCTCCAACTCCTAATGAAATATAGCCACTGGCGTGCCTTCTTCGCAATTGTATCAATCTATTGGACACAGCATAGATCTTCAGAGATGCTGGCACCCAAGAGATTGAAACTCCTCACCCTTTAAACCGCTCAGCCTTCTATGAGGACTGGTGTGTGTTTCTGTGACTTCCCCTTTCTGAAGCCCACAGTCAGTTTCTTGGTCTTACTGGTACTGAGTGCAAGGCTGATGTTGCAACACAACTCAACCAGGTGATCTATCTCACTCCTTTATGCCTCCTCATTACTATCACTTTGTTACTGGCAATTTTATGGATGGCATTTGCTCAGATCATAGACTGAAATTATCCCTAGACACCCAGTCCTGGTCAGTAATACTAAACACACCATAGGCTGGTGTCAGTACTTTGAACTGGTTCTCTGAAATTTAATCTGCTGTCTTGCATGGATTGAATGTTTGAGGCAGAATGAAAGGCACCGATATTGGTCTATATTTAGCACTATGAGTGAATTGCCTGCCAGTTTTTTGGCCAATTAAACAGCCAGCTTGTAAAATCACAGGCTGAATTCTGTTGGCATATACAAAAAAAAGCTTGTCAAACAACTGAAAAAGGTTAAAAAGTGGAAACCTCAAAACTGAAATTTTGCAGCTCCCAACAAATTTGTGGAACTAATCTACAGTGCATGCATAGCCACCATGAATTAAAAGAAATGCAAACATCTTGGGAGAACAGCACAAGAATACCAGGCCCTGACAGATTGTCTCAACCTCTAATGTTGGTGGTTTATTCTGCTCAGAAGATGCTGACTGCCCTGCTGAGTTCCTGCAGGATTTTGAGCTGTGGTGAACATTAGGAACTCTTTTCATCCTCACAAACATAAATGCTTGATACATAATTGTTTTAAATTAGTAACCAATGGGCTTTTGTTTGGCAAAGGTATAGACTACTCTAGAGTTATGGCATTATGGATAAAATTAATGTAAAAGTCAGCCATGAATGGTGGAGCAGGCTGAATGTCCTGATACTGACTCCAAGAAATAACTCCAAATGGAATGAGTTTGAAACAGCACAACTTGCTAACACGCTTACAGTTACTGACCTGAGATGAATTTCTTTGCTGTTCTGCAGAAGTTTTGCAGTTTAGAGGCTGATTTTGTAAGCCTCTAAAATCTGTATTTTGCATTTTTCTACACAACTAGTTGCAGCTTTGACTTTAGATATGTTGTCAAATTATAAAAATGATATTTTTCAAACTCCCACATGAGCTTAAGCAATAAGGAAAAATTATTTCCAGTATTGCTTACCTTCAGGTATTACAATATGTACTGTAGTTTGTGTTTTACAATGTAAGAATGTTGTCTGTAATTCAGAATAAGGAACATTGGGACAGAAATTAAATTTTGGTTACCAGCTTATGTGCACTCTCCTTTACAGGTTTGGAAGGTCTGAAGTCAATCTAAACGTATGTGGAAGGAACATTACTGGCAGTTAATGCTCTTACACCATAAAACCATGAGATATACAGAGGCAGAATTAGTCCATTTAGCCCATCAAGTCTGCTCTACTATTCAATCATGGCTGATTTCCTTTTTCTTTTTCCCAAACTGATTTTCCCACCTTCTCTTCTGAAGTTTTAACTCCCTTACCAATCAAAAACCTATCAAGCTCTGCCTTAAATACACAGAATGAGTTAGCCTCCACAGCCTTCTGTGGTACAAATTCTACCAAACATTGGGTCTCTGACTTCTGAATAACTTCCAGAGGGAATTTACTTTCTTTCTCAACCCTATTCTATGGCATCTGACAGGCTTGAAGGAGAGAGTGGCCGACCGCTATTTCTAATTTGTTTATAATGGTCTGCATATTTAATGTAGCACTGTTATCGAAGTTGGTTCTTTTTAATTTAAAATGTTTTAATTTCTGCATGTGCTGCTCATTCTAAAGCAATTTTTAAATCATTGAAACAAATGCCAGCCGAGTTAGTTTCTGCTGGTTCAGCAAGCCTCTAAGTTTGTTATTGCAAGCTTCTTCAATAACCTTCTGCTTTTGTGTCATTTGTGTGAGGATTACCTTATGCACCGTTACCGTTACAGCTGAACTCACTGCTCACACTGAAGGGAGGCATATACTGAGTTGGGAAAGCTTTTTGTTTTGTATCTGCAAAATTTCTTCCACCACTTGGTGGTGTAGTGAGCCAGACCACTTGGTGGTGTTGTGAGCCAGACCACTTGGTGATTTAGTGAGCCAGACCACTTGGTGATTTAGTGAGCCAGACCACTTGGTGGTGTTGTGAACCAGACCACTTGGTGGTGTTGTGAGCCAGACCACTTGGTGGTGTAGTGAGCCAGACCACTTGGTGGTGTAGTGAGCCAGACCACTTGGTGGTGTTGTGAGCCAGACCACTTGGTGGTGTAGTGAGCCAGACCACTTGGTGGTGTAGTGAGCCAGACCACTTGGTGGTGTAGTGAACCAGACCACTTGGTGGTGTAGTGAGCCAGACCACTTGGTGGTGTAGTGAGCCAGACCACTTGGTGATTTAGTGAGCCAGACCACTTGGTGGTTTAGTGAGCCAGACCATTTGATGGTGTTGTGAGCCAGACCACTTGGTGGTGTAGTGAGCCAGACCACTTGGTGGTGTAGTGAGCCAGACCACTTGGTGGTGTAGTGAGCCAGACCACTTGGTGGTGTAGTGAACCAGACCACTTGGTGATTTAGTGAACCAGACCACTTGGTGGTGTTGTGAGCCAGACCACTTGGTGGTGTAGTGAGCCAGACCACTTGGTGGTGTAGTGAGCCAGACCACTTGGTGGTTTAGTGAACCAGACCACTTGGTGGTGTAGTGAACCAGACCACTTGGTGGTGTAGTGAACCAGACCACTTGGTGGTGTAGTGAGCCAGACCACTTGGTGATTTAGTGAACCAGACCACTTGGTGGTGTAGTGAACCAGACCACTTGGTGATTTAGTGAACCAGACCACTTGGTGGTGTAGTGAACCAGACCACTTGGTGGTGTAGTGAGCCAGACCACTTGGTGGTGTAGTGAGCCAGACCACTTGGTGATTTAGTGAGCCAGACCACTTGGTGATTTAGTGAACCATACCACTTGGTGATTTAGTGAACCAGACCACTTGGTGGTGTAGTGAGCCAGACCACTTGGTGATTTAGTGAGCCAGACCACTTGGTGATTTAGTGAGCCAGACCACTTGGTGGTGTAGTGAACCAGACCACTTGGTGGTGTAGTGAGCCAGACCACTTGGTGATTTAGTGAACCAGACCACTTGGTGGTGTAGTGAGCCAGACCACTTGGTGGTGTAGTGAACCAGACCACTTGGTGATTTAGTGAACCAGACCACTTGGTGGTGTAGTGAACCAGACCATTTGGTGATTTAGTGAACCAGACCACTTGGTGATTTAGTGAACCAGACCACTTGGTGATTTAGTGAGCCAGACCACTTGGTGGTGTTGTGAGCCAGACCACTTGGTGGTGTAGTGAGCCAGACCACTTGGTGATTTAGTGAGCCAGACCACTTGGTGGTGTAGTGAGCCAGACCACTTGGTGGTGTTGTGAGCCAGACCACTTGGTGATTTAGTGAACCAGACCACTTGGTGGTGTAGTGAGCCAGACCACTTGGTGGTGTAGTGAGCCAGACCACTTGGTGATTTAGTGAGCCAGACCACTTGGTGATTTAGTGAACCAGACCACTTGGTGGTGTAGTGAGCCAGACCACTTGGTGGTGTAGTGAGCCAGACCACTTGGTGATTTAGTGAGCCAGACCACTTGGTGATTTAGTGAACCAGATCACTTGGTGGTGTAGTGAGCCAGACCACTTGGTGGTGTTGTGAACCAGACCACTTGGTGGTGTTGTGAGCCAGACCACTTGGTGGTGTAGTGAACCAGACCACTTGGTGGTGTAGTGAGCCAGACCACTTGGTGATTTAGTGAACCAGACCACTTGGTGGTGTAGTGAACCAGACCATTTGGTGATTTAGTGAACCAGACCACTTGGTGATTTAGTGAACCAGACCACTTGGTGGTGTAGTGAGCCAGACCATTTGGTGGTGTAGTGAACCAGACCACTTGGTGATTTAGTGAACCAGACCACTTGGTGGTGTAGTGAGCCAGACCACTTGGTGGTGTTGTGAGCCAGACCACTTGGTGGTGTAGTGAGCCAGACCACTTGGTGGTGTAGTGAGCCAGACCATTTGGTGATTTAGTGAACCAGACCACTTGGTGATTTAGTGAACCAGACCACTTGGTGGTGTAGTGAGCCAGACCACTTGGTGGTGTAGTGAGCCAGACCACTTGGTGATTTAGTGAACCAGACCACTTGGTGATTTAGTGAACCAGACCACTTGGTGGTGTAGTGAGCCAGACCATTTGGTGGTGTAGTGAACCAGACCACTTGGTGATTTAGTGAACCAGACCACTTGGTGGTGTAGTGAGCCAGACCACTTGGTGGTGTTGTGAGCCAGACCACTTGGTGGTGTAGTGAGCCAGACCATTTGGTGATTTAGTGAACCAGACCACTTGGTGATTTAGTGAACCAGACCACTTGGTGGTGTAGTGAGCCAGACCACTTGGTGATTTAGTGAGCCAGACCACTTGGTGGTGTAGTGAGCCAGACCACTTGGTGATTTAGTGAGCCAGACCACTTGGTGGTGTAGTGAGCCAGACCACTTGGTGGTGTAGTGAGCCAGACCACTTGGTGATTTAGTGAGCCAGACCACTTGGTGATTTAGTGAACCAGACCACTTGGTGGTGTAGTGAGCCAGACCACTTGGTGATTTAGTGAACCAGACCACTTGGTGATTTAGTGAGCCAGACCACTTGGTGGTGTAGTGAGCCAGACCACTTGGTGGTGTAGTGAGCCAGACCACTTGGTGATTTAGTGAACCAGACCACTTGGTGGTGTAGTGAGCCAGACCACTTGGTGGTGTAGTGAGCCAGACCACTTGGTGATTTAGTGAGCCAGACCACTTGGTGGTGTAGTGAGCCAGACCACTTGGTGATTTAGTGAACCAGACCACTTGGTGGTGTAGTGAGCCAGACCACTTGGTGGTGTAGTGAACCAGACCACTTGGTGATTTAGTGAGCCAGACCACTTGGTGGTGTAGTGAACCAGACCACTTGGTGATTTAGTGAACCAGACCACTTGGTGGTGTAGTGAGCCAGACCACTTGGTGATTTAGTGAGCCAGACCACTTGGTGGTGTAGTGAGCCAGACCACTTGGTGATTTAGTGAACCAGACCACTTGGTGGTGTAGTGAGCCAGACCACTTGGTGGTGTAGTGAGCCAGACCACTTGGTGGTGTAGTGAGCCAGACCACTTGGTGATTTAGTGAGCCAGACCACTTGGTGGTGTAGTGAGCCAGACCACTTGGTGGTGTAGTGAGCCAGACCACTTGGTGATTTAGTGAGCCAGACCACTTGGTGATTTAGTGAGCCAGACCACTTGGTGATTTAGTGAACCAGACCACTTGGTGATTTAGTGAGCCAGACCACTTGGTGGTGTTGTGGTGTAGTTGGTGCATTCATTAGTAATGCTACCTCAGGCTGCAACAAAGAGACATTATGGCCAACTGCACTGTACTAAATCAAGTACATGATTATCACAATTAATGCATTTCACTGAAAAATCAAACCTGCCTTATTTTAAAATTTAGAAATACAGCACAGTAACAGGCCCTTCTGGCTCAATGCATATGTTACACCAATGTGACTAATTAACCTATTAACCTACATTTTGAATAAACTATTCATCTAACATGCCAAAGAGAGATGATATGGATGTGATGGGAGATGAGAACTTTCATACAACAGCTATCGCTAAAGAGGTCGTGCTGGGCAAACTTGTGGGCCTAAAGATGGATAAGTCCCCTGGTCCTTATAGAGTGATTTCCAGGGTACTGAAAGAAATGGCAGAGGTTGTAGTTGAGACTTTGGTGATAATTACCAAAATTCTCCGGACTCTGGGTAGGTCCCGGCAGATTGGAAGAATGCGAATGTCATGCCGCTGTTCAAAAAAGGATGTCAGCAAAAGGTAAATATAGGCTAATTAGTTTAACATTTGTAGTTGGAAAATGTTTGAAGCTATCACTAAAGAAGAAATAGTGAGGCATCTGGAAAGAAATGGATCCATCAGGCAGACATAGCATGGGTTCAGCAAAGGTAGTTCCTGTTTGACAAACTTACTGGAGTTCTTTGAGGATATAATGAGAACAATGGACAAAGGGGAACTCTACCACCGTTCTCCTCCATCTGGCGGAATTAGTTCTTAATAATTTCTCCTTTGGCTCCTCCCACTTCCTCCAAACCAAAGGTATAGCCATGGGCATCTGTATGGGTCCCAGCTATGCCTCCCTTTTCGTTGGCTTTGTGGAACAATCTACGTTCCAAGCCTATATTGGTATCCGTCCCCCTCTTTTCCTTCGCTACATTGACGACTACATTGGCACTGCCTCCTGCACACATGCAGAGCTCGTTGACTTCATTAACGTTACCTCCAACTTTCACCCTGCCTTCAAATTTACCTGGTCCATTTCTGACACCTCCCTCCCCTTTCTTGAATATTCCGTCTCCATCTCTGGAGTCGGCTTATCTACTGATATCTACTATAAGCCTATGGACTCTCACAGCTACCTGGACTATTCCTCTTCCCAGCCTGTCTCTTGCAAAAATGCCATCCCCTTCTCGTAATTCCTCCAGCTCCACTGTATCTGCTCTCAGGATGAGGCTTTTCATTCCAGGATGAAGGAGATAAAGTACTGTGTGCAGTTCTGGTCTCCTTACATGAGGAAGGATATAACGGTTTGGAGGCAGTGCAGAGGAGGTTTACTAAGTTGATTTCAGAGATGAGGGGGTTAGACTATGAGGAGAGATTGAGTTGCCTGCGACTGTTCTCGCTGGAATTCAGAAGGATGAGAGGAGATCTTATAGAAACATATAAGCTTATAAAAAGGATAGATAAGAGGGAGGCAGGAAAGTTGTTTCCACTGGTAAGTGAGACTAGAACTAAGGGATATAACCTCAAGATTTAGGGGGAGTAGATTTAGGACGGAGATGAGGAGGAACTGCTTTTCCCAGAGAGTGGTGAATCTGTGGAATTCTCTGTCCAATGAAGCAGTGGAAGAAACCTCAGTAAATATATTTAAGACAAGGTTGGATAGATTTTTGTATAGTAGGGGAATTAAGGGTTATGGGAAAAAGGCAGGTAGGTGGAGATGAGCCCATGATCAGGTCAGCCATGATCTTATTGAGTGGTGGAACAGGCTCGACGGACCAGATTCCTGCTCCTATTTCTTATGTTCTTATGAAGGAAACTGGAGGACCCGGTGGATACAGACGCAGTCTTGGGAAGAATGTGCAAACTCCTTACAGACAGCAGCAATGGTGTAGTTATAGAATTATGTTAATCACTGAGCTACTAGGCCCCACCAATCAAGAGAGGTATCTGTGATTTTGCTTAAATTTAGTATGATGTGGTTCTGCGAGCAAGTCAGACGATCTCCATGTGACCTTAAGCACCTATTGTACGTGCAGTAAAGTAGATTTTTGGGGTGCCTCGGTAGTATAGCAGTTAGTGGATGCTGTTAAGGCTTGGATGTTCCAGAGTTCAGAGTTCAAATCTGGCACTGTTCTATAAGGAGTCTGTATGTCATCCCTGTGGAGTGTGTAGATTTTGCCTGGGTGTTCTGGTTTCACCCATGGTCCAAAGGCATACAGGATAGGCTCATCGGTCATTGTAAATTATCCAGTGAGTAGGTTTGGGTTAATAAGGATTGCAAGTTTGCTAGGATGGCGTGGGTCAAAAGGCTGGAAGGACCTAGTCCACACTGCATCGCTGAATAATTAAATTTACACACTAAAATTCACTTCAGAATTTGGCTTCTGAGATTTCAATGGAGCTTACAATGCCATATTACATATAATGCAAATATCAGTTTCATCAGATCATTTGGCACTGAACAAGCTCGTCAGACCATTGAGTCATCAGATACTAGATGATCCAGAAATAATTTCAACATGTATTAACAACAGCATCAACCAAGTCATTCCTGCTCTGTGCATAAATCAAGTGTAACCTGGAATCGAAAGTATGTGCAAGGTGAGTGTGTGTGTGTGTGTGTGTGTGTGTGTGTGTGTGTGTGTGTGTGTGTGTGTGTGTGTATGTGAGAAAGAGAGAGAGAGAGAGTGAAAACATAGCCAACAGGAGCCATCTCTGCTCTTCAAGACTGCTTTGAGCACACTGACTGACACATGTTCAGGGAGGCTGCAACCGATGGCGACTCTACCAACTTAGAGGAGTACACAGCATCAGTGACCAGCTACATCAGCAAGTGCATTGATGATGTTACTCTGTCCAAGACCATCACTATACGTGCCAACCAGAAGCCATGGATGACCACAGAGGTGCGTGTACTGCTGAGGTCCCGCGGCTCCGGCTTCAGAGCAGGCGACAAGGCAGCTCTAACAACAGCAAGGGCCAAACTGTCCCGAGCCATCAGAGGGGCAAAGCGTGCACACGCACAGCTAATCCACAGCCACTTCCAGGACAGCGGCGACATGAGACGCATGTGGAAGGGCATCCAGGACATCAGCAATTACAAGACAACATCACCTGACTGTGCAGGTGATGCCTCCCTCCCAGATGTGCTGAATAACTTCTACGCCCGGTTTGAGGCGGAAAGTGACATGGCAGCGAGGAAGTCCACCCCTCCTACGAATGACCAGGTGCTGTGTCTCTCCGTGGCCAACGTGAGAAGAACCCTGTGCAGGGTCAACCCACGGAAGGCTGCTGGACCAGACAACATCCCTGGTAGAGTGCTCAGAGGATGTGCAGACCAGCTAGCAGATGTTCTCACTGACATCTTCAACATCTCCCTGAGCAGCACCACTGTTCCAACGTGCTTCAAGGCCGCCACCATCATTCCCGTGCCGAAGAAGTCTTCAGTGTCCTGCCTAAATTACTACCAGCCCGTTGCACTTACATCCATCATCATGAAGTGTTTCGAGATGCTCGACATGAGGCATATCAAGACCCTGCTGCCCCCCTCACTGGACCCACTGCAGTTTCCGTTCCGTCCCAACTGCTCAACAGATGACGCCATTGCCACCACCCTCCACCTGGCCCTAACCCACCTGGACAAAAAAGACACATACGCTCAGATGCTGTTCATAGACTTTAGTTCAGCATTCAACACAATCATCCCTCAGAAACTGGGCCTGAAGACCTCCCCCTGCAACTGGATCCTAGACTTCCTGACTGGGAGATCTCAGTCAGTCTGGATCAGGAACAGCATCTCCAATACCATCACACTGAGCAGGGGGGCTCCCCAGGGTTGCATGCTCAGTCCATTGCTGTTCACTCTGCTGACCCATGACTGTGCTGCAACACACAGCTCGAACCATATCATCAAATTCACCGATGACACCACCGTGGTGGGTCCCATCAGCAAGAACGACGAGTCAGTTTACAGAGAGGAGGTACAGTGGCTAACGGACTGGTGCAGAACCAACAACCTGTCTCTTAATGTGAACAAAACAAAAGAGATGGTTGCTGACTTCAGGAGGGCACGGAGTGACCACTCCCCACTGAACATTGATGGCTTCTCGGTAGAGATCATAAAGAGCACCAAATTTCTTGGTGTTCACCTGGTGGAGAATCTCACCTGGTCCCTCAACACCAAATCCATAGGAAAGAAAACCCAACAGCGTCTCTACTTTTTGCCAAGGCTGAGGAAAGTACATCTCCCACCCCCCATCCTCATCACATTCTACAGGGGTTGTATTGAGAGCATCCTGAGCAGCTGCATCACTGCCTGGTTCGGAAATTGCACCATCTCGGATCGCAAGACCCTGCAGCGGATAGCGAGGTCAGCTGAGAAGATCATCGGGGTCTCTCTTCCCGCCATCACGGACATTTACACTACACGCTGCATTCGCAAAGGAAACAGTATTATGAAGGACCCCATGCCCCCCCTCATACAATCTCGTCTTCCTCCTGCCGTCTGGGAAAAGGCTCCGAAGCATTCGGCCTCTCACGACTAGACTATATAACAGTTTCTTCCCCCAAGCCATCAGACTCCTCAAAACCCAAAGCCTGGACTGACACCTGGTAATACCTGCACTGTTTTTGTGCATTTTATGCAGTCCAGTGTAGGTCTATAGTCTAGTGTAGCTTTCTCTGTGTTTTTTTTAATTACATAGTTCAGTCTAGTTTTTGTACTGTGTCATGTAAACCATGGTCCTGAAGAACTTTGTCTCATTTTTACTATGCACTGTACTAGCAGTTATGGTCGAAATGACAATAAAAGTTGACTTGACTTGACTTGGAGTGTGACTTGACTTTGAGACCCCGATGAATCCACTCTCAGGGTGGAGGAGCAACTCCTCATATCCATTTAGGCAGCCTCCAACCTGATGGCATGAACTTCGATTTCTCCTTCTGGTAATTTGTTTTTTCTCCCTTTTCCCTCTGCTTCTATTCCCCACTGAGCCTCTTACCTCTTCCTACCTGCCGATCACTTCATTCTGGTGCACTTCCTCCTTCTCTTTCACCCATAGTCTACTCTCCTCCCCTATCAGATTCCTTCTTCTCCAGCCCTTCACCTGGCTATACCTATCAGCTTCTCGTTGCTCCTCCTTCCCTTCTCCCCACCTTTTTATTTTGGCATCTCCCCCCTTCCTTTCCAGTCCTGACCAAGAGTCTTAGCCTAAAATGTCACCTGTTAATCATTTTCATACAATCTGCCTGACCTGGTGAGTTTCTCCAGAATTTTGTGTGAATTGCTTAAGGACTTATGCCCATCTTTGAATGCTAGGCCAAACTTAGCGCATCATCTTTGAAAGGAAGTCACAAATAAGAAAATCTGCAAATGCTGTAAATCCAAGCAATATACATAAAATGCTAGAGGAAGTTGGCGGGTCAGGCAGCGTCTGTGGAAAGGTGACATTTCAGGCTGAGACTCCTCTCTGGAAGGGAACCATGTCATCCTGAGGCTATTGTACAGTAATTGCATCAATTCATCATGCTCAGGGGAGCTCAGTTTGGGTGGAATGCTGGACACCAAAATTACAATGAGGCAAAAATTAAGTCTATTTCCTAAGTTACTAACAAACCGACATACTACAACAGAATATCAGATTATACACTTCCCTGAAAGCATAGATGCCTTGTTTTATAATCTCACCACTGAAAGCTAAGTACACACTATGCAATCCAACTATGGAGAATACCTCAGAACCAGTAAACACGATTAAAACAATATTTTACACATAATTGCATTATAGTCAAAAGTTGTGTGAATCATAATAACTAATAATTGTTTAGCACAATTAATATTTTTCTGATCTTCCTAGATTTATATAAAAATTGATAAGATGCAACCATATATCAAGTGTAAAGGGCCTCCATTTCTAAGAATGACACTGCAAGCATGTGGCATTATAGAAGTAATGCTTTCTGACTGTCAGGTTCAAGGTTGATATCTTTTCCCCATGCCAACAAAAAAAGTGTTGAGCTTTGATGCTCTGAAATTAATAGGATGTGCTGCTCATATTTACCTTGTGTGTTTAAAAGGCGTGACTTCTTGCAGTGGTAGGCCATTTCTTGCTCACAATACTCCATGCTCTTAATCATGGCTTGAAGCTGTTCCATGCTGGCTGTGTAATTAAAGAGAGCGAGGTGGGGTCTTTCTGCAGTGGACTCCTGTATGACGGTGAGCTCACTGTTGTTGTGCTGGATCACAGTCCATGTTTTATCTTCTGTTTTTTTTAAGTTAAGGAAATAAAACATAATTGTCAATGAACCAAAAAGTATTAAGACAGTTGCTATTCATTGATGTGAATTATTTACTTAGCAGGCCATGTCATTTTCCTGCGCATAACATTTGCTCTTAAAGTGCTATTCTTTCTGATATTTTGTGGGCTTCACTACTTTTAAGGGTGATGAAAATAAATTCAGCAGGCAGCAAACAAAATGCTGGAGGACTCAGCACATTAGGAAACATCTTTGGGGGGAATGGACAGTTACTATTTTGGGTTGAAATATTCCATCAGGACCCTTCATCTTCCCTTTGTCTGGAACTGCTGACTTCCTCCAGAATTTTCTGTGCTGCTTGCTGAATATGTTTCCATCACCCTTGCATCAATGACATTGCCAAGAGGCACGGGTCATCACTAAAGACCCTCAGCACCTGGGGCATGTTCTCTTCACATTACCACCATTGAGGAGGAGGTACAGGGGCCAAAAGACCCACACTCAACAGTTTAGGGAAAGCTTCTTCCCCTATGCCATCAGGTTTCTGAACAATCTTTTTATTTACCTTTTGCACTACTTATTTAGTTTTTCTAACTTGCAATAGTTTTTATGTCTTGCTACTACCACAAAACATTTAACTAGATATCTGCTCCTATGTCTTATGGTCTTCTATCAGTGGCAATGAACCTGATTCACATTCTGACAATGGCATATGCAGGAATTGAAATTTGATCACACACTTTGGGAGAGGGGCACATTAAATAATCTCAGAATAACAGCATTTCAAAGTTCAAAGTAAATTTATTATTAAAGTACATGTATGTCACTATTTTCTTTTGGGCATTTATAGTAAATACAATAAACTGTGCAAATACCAAAAAAACAAATAACTATCAAATGTGTGAGATTAAGAGTCTTTGAAAGTGAATCCATATGGGCGGATGCAAAGGAATTTCTTCACTAAAACGGTGGTGACTTTAGGCTTTGTAACTTTCTATGGGTTCAGTCACTGAATTCATTCAGCACTGTAAATGATTAAATCTCGATATGAGAGGATTTAAGAACAATAGTGTTCAAGATGGAAAATCAGGCACAATTCTGTTATATGGTGGAATATCTACACCCACTCCAATTCCTTATGTTCTTACATAAGTAATACCTTGGTGGTCTCACATCTCTCTGGTGCACATTACCCTGTCCCCACTTTCATACACATTTAAGAGAAGAAATAGCACAGATTCAAGAAATGTTTAAATAGGCTGGACATCCTAATCGCTCTCCCATGAAAATGAAAGCAGGACAGTAATTGAGTATCTCCACCTACTTTGAGGTCCAAACCAAGACCCTATCCTGAAACAGAAAGAACATTTGTGAATGTGGTAACAAAAGGTTTAAATTACTAAATTTTCTTATACTGGATTATTTTCTTTCTTCCATGACCTTCTGTCTTCTCCTATCAGATTCCCCCTTCTCCAACCCTGTTTTTCTTTAACCAATCAACTTCCCAGCTCTTTACTTCACCCCTCCCCCTTCCTGGTTTCATCTACCACCTTGTGTTTCTTCCTCCCATTCCCCACCTTCTAACTCTGATCCCTCATCTTTTTTCTCCAGTCCTGCTGCCTGAAATGTTGACTGCTCTTTTCCATAGATACTACCTGGCCTCCTGCATTTTGTGTGTGTTGCTCGGATTTACAGAATCAGCAGATTTTCCGTTGATTATGAAAATAGACGTCCTTTCTGACCTACAGTGGTGCGAGAAAGTTTGTGAACCCTGTAGAATTTTCTGCATAAATACGTTTGACCTAAAATGTGACCTTATCTTCACATGTCCTAAGACTAGATAAAGGGAACCCAATTAAATAAATAACATCAAAAAATTATACTTGTTCATTTATTTATTGAGAAAAATGATCCTATATTACATGTACTTGTTGGAAAAATTAAGTGAATCTTTGCTTTCAGTGACTGGTGTACAGCAGTAACGTCAACCAAACATGTCTGGTAACTGTTGTTCAGTCCTGCACTTTGGCTTGGAGGAATTTTGGGGCATTTATCCCTACAAAAGTGCTTCAATTCCGGGATGTTGGTGGGTTTCCTTGCATTAGCTGCTTGCCTCAGGTCCTTCCACAACATTTCTAGAATATGAAGGTAAGTACTTTGACTCGGCCATTCCAAAACATAATTTACTTCTGATTTACTCTGATTTTTACCCTGGGGCATCAGAGCTCAGAGTTCAATTCTGACATCATCTGTGAGGAGTACGTGCGTTCACCCAATGGCTGCATGGGTTTCCTCCCACTGTCCACAGTTTTACCGGATAGTAGGTTGACTGGTAATTGTAAATTTTCCTGTGATTATGCTGGGCTTAAAACTGGATTTTGCTGGGCATTGTGGCTTGAATGGTCAGAAGGGCCTATTTCATGCTGCAACTCTAAAAGTAAAATATAAAAAATAAAAATTCCCTGCAATCATATGATCATTAAAAATAGATCCTACAGTTACATTATATTTTATCATTGATTTGGATGATATATTGAACATTGAATTTCCTATGTTTAGTACCTCCCATGGTGGGAACTTGAGTTTCTAGATTAACGAACATGAACTTAAGTAATGTAACTACTATACTGCTAGACCCAGTGTGGAGAATCAGTACCTCTTCCCATTTGCTGGCATAGAACACCAGGGTTGACTAGTTCTGTATGCAACATGCAGTGGAAGTCACACTTGATTGAGCTCTTACTTGTTTCAAAGTAATAAGTCTGATCCCACTCACTTCCCTTTCTGAATAACCCATTATCTGAGCCTAGCAGCTACCAGTGGACAGGAGATACAGCAGTCTCGAGTCTCCCAACACCAGGCTCAACAGCAGCTACTTCCCTTCAGCCATTTGCTTCTTCAACCCTAATCATAGAACACAGAACATAGAATAGTCCAGCACATTACAGGCCCTTCAGCCCACAATGTTGTGCCGACCCTCAAACTCTGCCTCCCATATAACCCCCACCTTAAATTCCTCCATATACCTGTCTACCGGTCTCTTAAACTTCACTAGTGTATCTGCCTCCACCACTTGACTCAGGCAGTGCATTCCATGCACTAACCACTCTCTGAGTGAAAAGCTTTCCTCTAATATTCCCCTTGAACTTCCCTCTCCTTATCTTAAAGCCATGTCCTCTTGTACTGAGCAGTGGTGCCCTGGGGAAGAGGCACTGGCTGTCCACTCTGTCTATTCCTCTTAACATCTTCTACACCTCTATCATGTCTCCTCTCATCCTCCTTCTCTCCAAAGAGTAAAGCCCTAGCTCCCTTAATCTCTGATCATAATCCATACTCTCTAAACCAGGCAGCATCCTGGTAAATCTCCTCTGTACCCTTTCCAATGCTTCCACATCCTTCCTTTGGTGAGGCAACCAGAACTGGACACAGTACTCCAAGTGTGGCCTACCTAGAGTTTTATAGAGCTGCATCATTACATCACATCTCTTAAACTCTATCCCTCGACTTATGAAAGCTAACACCCCATAAGCTTTCTTAACCACCCTATCTACCTGTGAGGCAACTTTCAGGGATCTGTGGATATGTACCCCCAGATCCCTCTGCTCCTCCACACTACCAAGTATCCTGCCATTTACTTTGTACTCTGCCTTGGAATTTGTCCTTACAAAGTGTGCCACCTCACACTTCTCTGGGTTGAGCTCCATCTGCCACTTCTCAGCCCACTTCTGCATCCTATCAATGTCTCTCTGCAATCTTCGACAATCCGCTACACTATCTACAACACCACCAACCTTTGTGTTGTCTGCAAACTTGCCAACCCACCCTTCTACCCCCACATCCAGGTCATTAATAAAAATCACAAAAAGTAGAGGTCCCAGAACAGATCCTTGTGGGCCATCACTAGTCACAACCCTCCAATCTGAATGTACTCCCTCCACCACGACCCTCTACCTTCTGCAGGCAAGCCAATTCTGAATCCACCTGGCCAAACTTCACTGGATCACATGCCTTCTGACTTTCTGAATAAGCCTACCATGTGGTATCTCGTCAAATGCCTTACTAAAATCCATGTAGATCACATCCACTGCACTACCCTCATCTATATGCCTGGTCACCTCCTCAAAGAACTCTATCAGGCTTGTTAGGCATGATCTGCACTTCACAAATCCATGCTGACTGTCCCTGATCAGACCATGATTCTCTAAATGCCCATAGATCCTATCTCTAAGAATCTTTTCCAACAGCTTTCCCACCACAGCCATAAGGCTCACTGGTCTATAATTACCTGGACTATCCCTATAATCTTTTTTGAACAAGGGGACAACATTCGCCTCCCTCCAATCCTACGGTACCATTCCCGTGGACAATGAGGACATAAAGATCCTAGCCAGAGGTTCAGCAATCTCTTCCCTTGCCTCGTGGAGCAGGCTGGGGGAATATTCCATCAGGCCCTGGGGACTTATCCGTCCTAATGTATTTTAACAACTCCAACACCTCCTCTCCCTTAATATCAACATGCTCCAGAACATCAACCTCACTCATATTGTTCTCACCGTCATCAAGTTCCCTCTCAGTGGTGAATACCGAAGAGAAGTATTCACTGAGGACCTCGCTCACTTCCACAGCCTCCAGGCACATCTTCCCATTTTTATCTCTAATCGGTCCTACCTTCACTCCTGTCATCCTTTTGTTCTTCACACAATTGAAGAATGCCTTGGGGTCTTCCTTTACCCTACTTGCCAAGGCCTTCTCATGCCCCCCTCTTGCCCTTCTCAGCCCCTTCTTAAGCTCCTTTCTTGCTACCCTATATTCCTCAATGGACCCATCTGATCCTTGCTTCCTAAACCTCATGTATGCTGCTTTCTTCCACCTGACTAAATTTTCCACTTCACTTGTCACCCATGGTTCCTTCACCCTACCATTCTTTATCTTCCTCACCGGGACAAATTTATCCCTAACATCCTGCAAGAGATCCCTAAACATCGACCACATGTCCATAGTACATTTCCCTGCAAAAACATCATCCCAATTCACACCCGCAAGTTCTAGCCTTATGGCCTCATAACTTGCCCTTCCCCAATTAAAAATGTTCCTGTCCTCTCTGATTCTATCCTTTTCCATGATAATGCTAAAGGTGAGGGAGCGGTGATCACTGTCCCCCAGATGCTCACCCACTGACAGATCTGTGACCTGACCCAGTTCATTATCTTATACTAGATCTAGTATGGCATTCCCCCTAGTCGGCCTGTCAACATACTGTGACAGGAATCCATCCTGGACACACTTAACAAACTCTGCCCCATCTAAACCCTTGGAACTAATCAAGTGCCAATCAATATTAGGGAAGTTAAAGTCACCCATGATAACAACCCTGTTATTTTTGCATCTTTCCAAAATCTGCCTCCCAATCTGCTCCTCGGTATCTGCTACCATGGGGCCTATAGAGTACCCCCAGTAGAGTAACTGCTCCCTTCTTGTTCCTGACTTCCACCCATACTGACTCAAAAGAGGATCCTGCTACATTACCCACCCTTTCTGCAACTATAATAGTACCCCTGACCAGTAATGCCACCCGTCCTCCCCTTTTTTCCCCCTCTCTATCCCTTTTAAAGCACTGAAATCCAGGAATATTGAGAATCTATTCCTGCCCTGGTGCCAGCCAAGTCTCCATAATGGCCACTACATCATAATTCCATGTATGTGTCCATCACCTTTGTTCCTGATGCTTCTTGCATTGAAGTACACACACTTTAGGCCTTCTGCCTTACTACCTTTACACCCTTTATTCTGCTGTTCTTTCCTCAAAGCCTCTCTATATGTTAGATCCGGCTTTACTCCATGCACTTCTTTCACTGCTCTATCATTCTGGGTCCCATCCAAATTGCAAATTAGTTTAAACTCTCCCGAACTGGGTATATTTAATCACTAGAGCTTAGCAACAGAAGGCCTTTGCCAAGGTGCCAAACATGAAGCTACTTAACAAGTTAAGAGCCCATGGAGTTACAAAAAAGATATTAGCATTAATAGAGCAGTGGCTGATTGGCAGGTGGCAAACAGTGGGAATAAAGGGAACCTTTTCTAATTGGCTGCCGGTGACTGGAGGTGTTCCACAGGGATCTGTGTTGGGACCAATTCTTTTTAAATAATATGTTGGTGTTTTGGATGAAGAAATTAATGGCATTATGGCCAAGTGTCTGGATGATACGAAGATAGGTGGAGGGGCAGGAAGTGTTAAGAAAGCAGAGACAATACAGAAGGACTTAAACAGATTAGGAGAATGGGCAAAGAGGTGGAAGATGAAATACAGTGCAGGAAGTGTACGGTCATGCACTTTGGTGAAAGAAATAAAAGCGATGGCTTCTAAATGGAGAGAAAATTCAAAAATCTGCGGTGAATAAGGACATAGGAGTCCTCGTGCAGGATTGCCTAAAGATTAATTCGCAGGTTGGGTTGGTAGTGAGGAAGGCAAATGCAATGTTAGAATTCATTTCGACAGCATTCAAATATACAAGCAAATGTGTAATATTAAGGCTTTATTAGACACTGATGAGCCCTCTGATGTACATTGTTAACCATTGTTAACAGGTTTGGCCCTGTATCTGGGAAAAGATGTACTTCCTACGGTGGGGTGTCTGACCAGAGGACACAGCCTCAGAAAAGGGTGTCATCCATTTAGACCAGAGATGAGGTATTTCTTTGGCCAGAGAGTGATGGATCTGTGGAATTCACACCAAGTCATTGGGTATATTTAAGGCAGAGTTTGATAGATTTTGCATAGGTCAGGATATGAAGGGATACGGGAGAAGGCAGGAGATTGGGGCTGAGAGGGGATATACTGTGATGTACTGTGTTTTCAACTTCGTCTCAGGGAAACGTTCTTTCATTTCGCTGTTTACATGTGTACAGTTGAATTACAATCAGAACCAGAATCAGGTTTAATATCACCAGTATATTTTGTGAAACTTATTGTCCTTGTGGCAGCAGTACAATGCATTTGATAATAATAGAGAAAAACGTGAATTTCAGTAGGTAGATATGTATGCATTAACTAGTTAAATTAAATAAGTTGTGCAAAAATAGAAATAAAAGTGTAATGAGGTAGTGTTCTTGGATTCAATGTCCATTCAGAAATTGGATGGCAGAGGTGAAGAAACTGTTCCTGAACTGTTCAGTGTGTGCCTTTATTGTTCTGTACCTCTTTCCTGTTGGTAGCAATGAGAACAAGTCATGACCTGGGTGATGGGGGTCCCTAATGATGGATACCATATTAGCATCCGCAATGAACTTGAACTTAATATTAATCATGATATTGCTGTTTACTCCTTTATTTTTCTCCAGAATAGTGGCATGAAATCTTTTACATCCAGTTAATAAAATGTCAAAATGGTTGTTGTGATGCATTTAGTGTAGTAGTGTAGTGGTCAGTGCTTGTCATTCTCACTTTCAGCTTCCACTGCTGGGTAGGAGTCTTGCGAAAAGGAGCGCTGAATGCCTAAGTCTCTCTCTGACAGTACATAGCCTCTCCAGTAGCAAGCCTCCTTGCTGGTGACTCATGGAAATTAAACTCCTTTCGCACTCTGACTGAACTACAGAGGATAGGGAGAAGGTCTGGCCCCTGCAAATGTAGCACGCAGGCTCTTGGGTGTGTGTTCAGGCTTTGGTGCTTGTGAACCACATCCCCAGCCTCAGGAGAGATGAAGGCTATGGGAGTAAACTCAGACAGCAAATCCAGAGAGGAGCCCCTAATTCGGCTGGATGTCATGGAACGTCCTTCCAGCAGCTCCTGCTGCCAAGCTGGTACCAAACATAAGGCTTCATAAGCTTTCCTTTGTTCTACACTAGTGAGGACGAAAGAGGGATCTTGACGACTGGGCATCTCAGGATCTCCGTACCTTGGCCCAGGCTTGTGATGATGATCATCATCACCCATTGTCCTTCAAGACAGACGGATGCCAAACAACCAACCAATAAACAGACGGATACTGGCTTAACATTCCATCCATAAGAGTGTAAATCTGGAATTATAGGACCCTCATTATTGGAGTGGCATCCCAGTTTATGCCTAGTCTTGAAATCTTAAACATCCAACCCCAGCTCTAATACACAAATAGCCGATTTCTATGTCTTACATTAATTTATTTTCTGAATGTTGTACTCAGTGGAAACTTACTAGCCATCAGCATGGTAGCAACCTTTCAGATTGTTGTCACTGGTGGAAGCATAGGATACAATTGGATTATATAAAAGGAAGAGCAAATTTAGAATGTCAGATAACTATATTAATAGTTAAAGGCATCTATGGAAAAACAATATATATTCTTTTGTGAACTGAATAACAACTTTGAAGTTAAATGGTTGTTTTTTAACTGAACAAATACTTTTTATGAAGTTGATTTTTTTCAAAAAGCTTAAATATGAAAGTGCAATCAGAAGCTGTGGAAGTACAAGGCGCATCAATCAGGGGTGTGTGTGGACTGAACATTCATAAGAGTTGTAGGTTTAGGTGTCTTGCTACCAAGACCTACTGAACTATATTTTAGCAACATAGTTCACTACTAGAAAGAAAATACTGGTTTGAAATTATAACATTGATTTGCTACAAGAATCTCCCCTTCTTTGTCTCATGGATTATTCAGACAAATGAATGGGTGCACTTTATTTTCATGTGCTATATGTTCAGTTTAATTACCAAAAGATAAATCTGTTCACTGAGTAGAAGGAATTACTGATTATCCCATGCTTTTTCCTTGATTTCCTAAAGGAACTGGTATATAGTCTCTTCAGAGTAAGTCCAGTGCAAAGCAGCTCACCTGTCATGTTACAGTACACAAGGAGAGGTCCCACTGCCCCACTGCCATCGGGATCAATGGAGAAGAAACCTGATGTGTTCCCTTTGTGTTTGTAAGCTTCACATGATTGCTCATGCACCGCTGCAGCGAGAGAACAAAATAATAAGAATCTTCAACAGGAGAGAATCTGCAGATGCTGGAGATCCAAAACAACACACACAAAGTGCTGGAGGAACTCAGCAGGCTAGGCAGCATCTGTTGAAAAGAGTAAACAGTCAATGTGTCGGGCCAAGACCCTTCTTTAGGACAGTGTGATTTAAACATATAAATTACTTATAAAGGGAATTATTCTGCAATTCAGTAAGAACTACATGTTTACAATCAATCCAGTTCAAAAATACGTATTACTAAATAGATTACATTTTTGAAGAAAACTCAGAACTCTAAAGCTGATGCTTTATTGATTAAGACTATTGATAAGATCTGGTTTAAAAGTCAATGGTGAGGATTTCAGATGAGCTGAGTATGGAGAAGCTTTCTGCAAAGAGTTTTTGGAAGATGGAATGTGTTAGCACATTGAAGCAGAAACCCTTATTTCCTGAAAGCAAGTGAAGGCCATGCATTTAAGGTGAGAGAGGAATAATTTTGAAGGAGATGTGATGGGCAGGTTTCTTTTACACATAGTGGTGGGTGTCTGGGGTGTTTGTAGACACAGATGCTTTAAGGACTTTTAAGACTTGTTTAGATAGGCACATGCATGTGATGAAAATGGAACAATATGGACATTGTGTGGACAGAAGGGATTGGTTTTGTTGGCCTTTTGATTACTAATTTAATTGGCTTGGCACAGTAGTGTAAGCTGAAGGGCTTGTTCCTGTGCTGTAATTTTCTATGCTCTATGTCAATATTCTACAAGTGACAAAGAGATTTGAGGGCCATGAATTCTAATTCAAGTTCCAAGATCAGGTTTATCATTCAACCATGCATGAATATTGCCAAACAAAACAGCATACACAGCATTTAGCATAAATAGTACATTTGGTTTATTTTATTATATTAGCTTTGATTGCTCAAGAAAGGAGCTAGCTCAGTAGGAGACCATAAGTCATAGCTGATATTAGGCCATTTGGCCCATCGAATCTGTAATTATGTCATTCATCATGACTGATTCTCTGGCAAAATAAATTTCTCTATATCTCTGTTTTAAATGGACACCCGTCTTTCCTGAGGCTGTGCCCTCTTGTCCTAGACACCCCCACCATGGGCAGCATCCTTTCCACATCTACTCTGTCTAAGTCTTTCAACATTCGAAAGGTTTCAATGAGATTCTTCTAAACTCCAGTTAGTACAGACCCACAACCATCAAACATTCCTCATATGATAACCCTTTCGTTCCCAGAAATATCCCCATGAATCTCCTCTGAAACTTCTCCAATGCCAGCACATCTTTTCCTAGATGAGGAGCCCAAAACGGTTCACAATACTCAAGGTGAGGCCTCACCAATGCCTTATAAAGCCTCAGCATCACATCCCTGCTCTTGTATTCTAGACCTCTAGAAATGAATGTTAACATTGCATTTGCCTTCCTCACCACCGACTCAATCTGCAATTTAACCTTTAGGGTGTTCTGCACAAGAACTCCTAAGTCTCTTTGCATTTCAGATTTTTGGAACTTATCTCCATTTAGAAAATAGTCTGCACACTTATTTAAACTACCAAAGTGCATGACCATGCTTTTTCCAATATTGTATTTCTTTGTCACTCTCTTGTCCATTCTCCCAATCTGTTGAAGTCCTTCTGCAACCTTCCTGTTTACTCAACACTACCTGCCCCTCCAACAATCCTCATATCATCTGCAAACTTGACAACAAAGCCATCTATTCCATATTCCTCTAAATCATAGTTATACAGCATAAAAAGTGGTCCCAGCACCAACCCCTATGAAACACCACTAGTCACTGGCAGCCAACCAACAAGGAACTTTTTATTCCAACTTGCTATCTCTTGCCAATCAGCCAATGCACTAAGCATTCCAGTAACTTTCCTGTAATGCCATGGGCTCTTAATTTGGTAGGCAGCCTCATGTGTGGCACCTTTGTCAAAGGCCTTCTGAAAGTCCAAATGTACAACATCTACTGCATCCCCTCTATCTATCTTACGTGTAATCTCCTCGAAGAATTCCAACATGTTCGTCAGGCAAGAATTTCTCTTAAGGAAACCATGCTGACTTTGTCCTACCTTGCCCCGTATCTCCAAGTACCCCATAACCTTATCCATAACAATTAACAATTGACATTTTCCTAACACTGAGGTCAGACAAACTTGTCTATAATTTCCTTTCTGCTGCCTTCCTGCTTTCTTAAAGACTGGAGTGCATTTGCAATTTTCCATTCCCCTGGCACCATGCAAGAGTCCAATAATCTTTGAAATAACATTACTAATGTCTCTGGAAGCTCTACCACTACCTCTTTCAGAACCCTAGGGTGAAGCTTATCTGGTCCAGATGACTTAAGTCTTTCAGCTTTTTGAGCACTTTATCCCTTGTAATAGTAACTGCACACATTTCTCTTCCCTCACATCCTTCAACATCTTCCACAGTGAAGACTGATATAAAATTCTCAATTTATCTGCCATCTCCTTATCCCCGTTATTATTTGTCCGGCCTTATTTTCTAGTGGTCCTATATCCATTCTCATCTCCCTTACTTTTTACATAGCTGAGAAAGCTTTTACTATCCCCTTTGATATTGCTTGCTATGATATTTAATCTTTTCCCTCCTAATGATTCTTTTATTTGCTCTTTGTAGGGTTTTAAAAGCTTCCCAATACTCTATATTCCCACTAATTTTTGTTTTGTTTTATGCCCTCTGATTTGCTTTTACATTAACTTTGTCTACCCTTGTCAGCCACAGTTGTACTATTTAGCCATTTGAGTATTTTTTAGAATATATCTATCCTGCATGTTCCTCATTTTTCCTAAAACTCATGCCATTATTGTCATCCCTGCCATTATCTCCTTCCAATTTACTTCAGCCAGCTCCTCTCTCATACCAATGTGATTTCCTTTACTCCACTGAAATATTGCTACGTCAGACTTTTATTTCTCCCTATCAAATTTAAAGATGAACTTAGTCACATTGTGATCACTGCCTCCTAAGGGTTCTTCTACCTTAAGCTCCCTTATCACCTCTGGTTGATTCCATAACACCCTATCCAGTTTTGGTGATCCCCTGGTAGGCTTAATGGCAAGCTGCTCTAAAAGGCCATCTGGTTGGCATTCAACAAACTCAATCTCTTAGGATACATTTCCAACCTGATTTTCCCAACCGACCTGCATGTTGAAATCTCTCTCTCCATGACTATCATAACATTGTCCTTTTGACATACCTTTTTCTATTTTTTGTTGTAAACTGGTCCACAACCCAGTTACTGTTGGGAGGCCTGTGTATAACTGCCATCAGGGTCCTATTACCCTTGCAGAAACACTGATAGGCCTTCTCAGTTCGAAACTGCTTCAGAGTTGTAATGTTGTTCCATTATAGAAGCAAGCAATTATACCATTGAACTCCGGCTGTGTGTTAGTATGAGCAATGCAGTTACTTTCATGACATGCCACTATGGCTGGAGTTCGGCAATTTTATATATATATATTCATTTTTTTTCCTTTTACACACTATTATAATTCGTTTTTAAATTTCGTAGTTAAATTATCTTCCAACAGCCTTTCTCAGGGACAAAAGCAAAACAATATTCTGGAAGAACTCAGCAGGCCAAGGTGTAAGTCAACATTTTGAGTCAAGGCCCTGCGTCAAGACCGAGCAGGAAGGTACAGACTGTCAGTAATAGCAGTATGAAGAAGGAGAGTTTGGTGATGGAGGCTCATAGGTGATAGGAAGATCAATCTTGCCGTAGGTCAATCTTGTCCTTGTGGAGCACATTGTAGCATAGCAATTAGTGTGACCCTGTTACTGCTCAGGGTATTAGAGTTCGATACTCAATTCCAGCCTTTGTATGATCCTTCCCCTGTGTGCATGGGTTTTCTTCCGGGTGCTCCGGTTTCCTCCTACATTTCAAAGATGCACCTATTAGTAGGTTAGTTGGCCATTGTAAATTGTCCCATGATTACACCTGGGGTAATTTGATGGGTTGCTGGGTGGCACGGCTTGCTGGGCCAGAAGGACCCATTCCCTGAAGTACCTCTAAATTAAAAATAAGTAAATAGTTTAGCTAATCTCTATAAATCTGTGTACCTGTATGTGAATACTTCCAAATATGGAAATAATCCTTATTCACTTAGTTTGTTCAGCTCCCCATGAATACCAATGTTCAGTAAAATCTCTCTCAACCTTCTTCTCTCCAAGAATGGGAAGGTTACAACTTCTCACACTCCAAAGGAAATGTTCAAAAATATGATTTATTTATAAATATGCATTTTTGCCAAAGAGTGATTCTGGTGTTCCTGAGACCAATATGGGAAATATAGTCAGCACTCTTGTGAATGTCACATACTTTTTCAAATTTGGTGCTAAAAATTGGACACAGTACTCCAGATGTGGCTGAATTAGTGTTTTATAGTTTCAACAGCATGTCTGTTCACAGCTCCCACGAATTTATCATTTAGCCTTAAAGACGGATGTTGCACTTGCACAAATAGATAAAGAATGGAGATTCATAGGGAACATGCTGCTGTGACAATTAAATCTTTCAGTTGAAAATGGTAGGAAACTTACAAGTCAGCTTAATATCCTTTTCTAGCATGTGATCTGTAGCCATGTGGGCATTGGTCTTCATGTACATATCCAGATATCAGTTGATTACAATGAGGATTTTTGCCTCTACCATACTTCTAGACAGTGAGTTCCAGATCACTAACACTTTCTGAGGGAAAAACTATTTTCTGCATTTTGGTCATGGTTTCTACAATAATTTTAAAGCAATCCCCTTAGTTTTAGACTCCACTGTTAATAGCTTCTTCCTAGTTACTCTCTCCATACCCTTCATAATACAATAAGCCTCAATGATGTCTCACCTCAGCCCCCTCTGTTATTAACAGAACAGCTCCAGTTTATGATCTAACTAGCACTGTGCACATACTCTGTAATGTCCCTCTGGTCTCCAACTCAATTACTGTGTTCCTATTATATATTCCCTTGTCTTTTAACCCCTTAAGCTCTCTTTATTAGCTTTCATATTTATATACTGTAATTCTTATTTTATATAAATCTTTATTCTTTATAGACCATAGGACTATAAAACATAGCAGCAGAATTAGGCTATTTGGCCTATTGGGTCTGCTCTCCTATTCAATCAAGGCTAATCCTCTTTTTCCTCTCCTCAACTCCATTTCTCGGCCTTCTCCCCATAACCCTCGATGCCATGTCCAATCAAGAACTGATCAAGCTCTGCCTTAAATACACCCAACAACCTGGCCTCCACAGCTGCCTGTGGTAAAAAAAATCCAGAAACTTAGCATACTCTGACTAAAGAAATTTCCCCACATCTCTGTTTTAAATGGACAACCCTCTCTCCTGAGGTTCTGCCCTCTTGTTCTAGTCTTCCCAACGATGGGAAACATCCTTTGCACATATACTCTGTCTAGCCTTTTCAACATTTGGAAGGTTTCAATAAGGTCCCCCATCATCCATCTAAATTTCAG
The DNA here is from genome assembly GCF_030144855.1 of Hypanus sabinus. Lineage (NCBI taxonomy): Eukaryota > Metazoa > Chordata > Chondrichthyes > Myliobatiformes > Dasyatidae > Hypanus > Hypanus sabinus. The sequence goes on along the minus strand of NC_082710.1, from coordinate 82,278,164 downwards.
TGAGCACAGATCCAGAGCCATTAAACGTTCCTTGTATAATAACCCTTTCATTCCTGGAAAAATCCATGTGATCCTCCTCTGAATCCTCTTCTATGCCAGCATATCTTTTCTTAGATGAGGAGCCCATAACTGTTCACAATACTCAAGGTGAGGCCTCACTAGTACCTTATAAAGCCTTAGTATCACATCCCTGCTCTTGTATTCTAGACCTCTAGAAATGAATGCTAACATTGTATTTGCCTTCCTCACCACTGACTTAACCTGCAGTTAACTGTTCTGCATAAGGACTCCCAATTCCCTGCATCTCAGATTTTTGGACCTTATCCCCATTTAGAAAATAGACTGCACATTTATTTCTACTACCAGAGTACATGACCATGCCTTTTCTAATATTGTATTTCATTTGCCACTCTCTTGCCCATTCTCCTAATCTGTCTAAGTCCTTCTGCAGCTTATCTGTTTCCTTAACACTACCTGCCCCTCCATCAATCTTTGTATTGTCTGCAACCTTGACAACAAAGCCATCTATTCCATCATTTAAATTAGTGGTCACCAACCTTTTTAAGCCCAAGATCCCCTACCTCGGGCTTACTGAAAGGCAAGATCGACCTACTAAATCGTTTAGAGAAAAAACAGCTCAGATTGTACTTCCAACTTGAGAACTTTTATTTGGGCTAATTGTATTTTAATTACATAAAATGCTTTTGTCAAACTTTCAAATTAATTCAACCAAGAAAACACTGTAACTAGCACATCAAACAGGCTATAGTGGCATCAAGCTCATCCAATAATGACTTGAATAAGCAGTGCTGAAACACTACAGCACAGTGCTATAAAACCAACGTGCACACCGTGCATTGCTGGGGCCCCATCAGTAGTAATTGCCACCAGTTTATGAATGGGGATGTCATTTTCACGGACTTTTTTTAAAAATCATTGTGAATATCCTCACCTCTTGTTCTCTCCTTTAAGTGCAAAAGAGTGAGGAAGTCCTCCCTTGTTGTAAAATCCTGGAAAGCCATTCTGACAAATACAACAAACTGAGCTGTTTGCATTACATCCAGGGATTCATCGAACTGTCGTGAAAAATATTCATGGAGTGACAAGTCCTTTAACACTTGTCGATCCACGTCCTCTGAGCCTTAAACCCCGATTTCAGCTCCTCTACTTTCCTGGTATTGGTAAACTGTTACTGAGACATTTCTTTACATTTGGGGAATGTTGGAATTTAAAAGGGGAGAAGTGTTGTAATGTGAGCATTATAAAGATAAGTTAATACCAATTAGAATCATGGTAAAGCTGTTTGTAAAGAGAGATTTCTTCCAGGGTTGCAGGGTTTTCTGCCCAGTGCGCATTTGTGAAAGCCTCTGTAGTCGAATATCGTTTTACCATCCTAGATAAAGTTGTTCCTTTTGGGCATGAAGTTATCGAGTGGTCCTTTTTCAAAGTAGAAGCTACTACATACTTGCATCAAAAGGTTTATCAGGCATAATGAATTTGTGTATTTATTACTCATTTTTTCCGGGATCTACTGGGAAAGTGGCAAAGATCGACCAGTTGATCACAATCGACGGGTTGGCGACCACTAATCTAAATCATAGATATACAGCTTAAGAAGAAGCAGGCCCAACACCAACCCCTGCAGAACACCACTCGTCTCTGGCAGCCAACTAGAAAAGGATCCATTTATTCACAAATGCCATCTCCTACCAATCAGCAAATGCTCTAACAACATCAGTAACTTTTCTATAAAACCCTGGGCTCTTAACCTGGTGGCAGCCTAATGAGTGGCACCTTTTCAAAGACCTTCTGAAAGTTCAAATGTACAACATCTACTACATCCCCTTTATCTATGTGTAATCTCCTCAAAGAATTCCAACATGTTCGCCAGGCAATATTTTTCCTTAAGGAAACCATGCTAACTTTGTCCTACCTTGTCCTGTATCTCCAAGTACCCCATAATTTTATCCTTAACAATTGACTCTAACATCTTCCCAACCACAGAGGTCAGGCTAACCAGTCTAAGGATGTTGTCTAAGTTGCATGCCATTTTGGACAATGACTCCCATCCACTCCATAATGTACTGGTTAGGCACAGGAGTACATTCAGCCAGAGACTCATTCCACCGAGATAGACAATAGACAATAGCCATTCGGCCCCTCGAGTCTGCACCGCCATTCTGAGATCATGGCTGATCATTCACTATCAATACCCAGTCCCTGCTTTGTCCCCATATCCCTTGATTCCCCTATCCATCAGATATCTATCCAGCTCCTTCTTGAAAGCATCCAGAGAATTGGCCTCCACCGTCTTCCGAGGCAGTGCATTCCACACCTCCACAACTCTCTGGGAGAAGAAGCTCTTCCTCAACTCTGTTTTAAATAACTGACCTCTTATTCTCAATCCATGCCCTCTGGTACTGGACTCTCCCAACATCGGGAACATATTTCCTGCCTCAATCCTATCAAATCCTTTAATTATCTTAAACGTTTCAATCAGATCCCCTCTCAATCTCCTCAATTCCAGCATGTACAAGCCCAATCTCTCCAATCTCTCTGCGTAAGACAGCCCTGCCATCCCAGGAATCAACCTAGTGAATCTACGCTGCACTTCCTCAATTGCCAGAATGTCCTTCCTTAAACCTGGAGACCAAAACTGTACACAATATTCCAGGTGTGGTCTCACCAGGGCCCTGTACAAATGCAAAAGGACATCCTTGCTCTTGTACTCAATTCCCCTTGTAACAAAGGCCAACATTCCATTTGCCCTCTTCACTGCCTGTTGCACTTGCTCATTCACCTTCATTAACTGATGAACTAGGACTCCTAGGTCTCTTTGCATTTCTCCCTTACCTAACTCTACACCGTTCAGACAATACTCTGCCCTCTTGTTCCTGCTTCCAAAGTGGATAACTTCACATTTATTCACATTGAATGACATCTACCAAGTATCTGCCCACTCACCCAGCCTATCCAAGTCTCCCTGTATTCTCCTAACGTCCTCTTCGCATGTCACACTGCCATCCAGTTTAGTATCATCAGCAAACTTGCTGATATAGTTTTCAATGCCCTCATCTAAATCGTTGACATAAATCGTAAAGAGCTGTGGTCCCAATACAGAGCCCTGTGGTACCCCACTAGTTGATGTAACACTAAGCGGCATAGGAAGTCATTCCTACCTGTGGCCATCAAACTTTACAACTCCTGAGATACCCTGAGCCAATAGGCTGGTCCTGGACTTATTTCCACTTGGCATGATTAACTTAATTTTATTTAATTATTTATGGTTTTATATTGCTATATTTCTTCACTATTCTTGGTTGGTGCTGCTGTAATGAAACCCAATTTCCTTCAGGATCAATAAAGTATGTCTGTCTGTCTGTCCATAATTTCTTTTCTGTTGCCTTCCTCCTTTCTTAAAGACTGGAGTGACATTTGCAATTTTCCAGTCCTCTGGCAGGATGCAAGAGTCCAATAATTTTTGAAATATCATTACTAATATCTCCAGAAGCTCTACCACTACCTCTTTCAGAACCCTAGGGTGCAGCTTATCTGGTCCAGATGACCTAAGTCTTTCAGCTTTTTGAGCACTTTATCCCTTGTAATAGTAACTACATTCACTTCTCTTCCCTCACATCCTTCAACATCTGGCACACTGCCATTGTCTTCCACAGTGAAGACTGATGTAAAATTTTCAATTCATCTGCCATCTCATCATCTCCATTATTATTTGTCTGGCCTCGTTTTCTAGTGGTCCTATATCCATTCTCATCTCCCTTTTATTTTTTACATACCTGAGAAAGCTTTTACTATCCACTTTGATATTGTTTTCTAGCTTGCTTTCATGTTTCACCTTTTCCCTTCTAGTGATTTTTTTTTAGTTGTTTTCTATAGGGATTTAAAGCTTCCCAGTCCTCTGCCTTCCCATTAATTTTTTGGTTTGTAGTTTTGACTTCCATTGTCAGCCATGGTTCTACTATTTTGCCAATGTGTTTTTCTTCATTTTTGGAATACATCTACCTTGCACTTTCCTCATCTTTCCCAGAAACTCACACCATTGCTACTCTGTTGTCATCCCTACCAGCATCTCCTTTTCCAATTTACTTTGACCAACTCCTCTCTGATGCTAATGTAATGTCCTTTACTCCACTGAAATACTGCTATGTTAGACTACTTTCTCCCTATCACATGTTAAGTTGAACTCAATCATATTGTGACCACTGATTCCTAAAGGTTCTTTTAACTTAAGCTCCCTTATGACCTTTGGTTCATTATATAACATCAATACAGTATAGCTGATTCCTCTTGTAGGATCCACAACAAATCGTTCTAAAAAGCCATCTAATAGGCATTCAGCAAACTTTTTCTCAATATAATTGCTGTATATTTTATTTTGTTCAAGTTGCACTCTGACCAACAGACCACAGTAAATTCCTAATGCACATACAGTAAATGTATTTGACAAATAAAGTTGATTGCTGACCCTGAATCCCTAGTGCATCTTCTCAAATGCTTTTCTGGATTAATATCCATTTAGCAATTTTTGCCCAAATTATTGACATCATCCCACAGTGTAAAGACTCCCCCACCCCCACCACTTTTAACCACCAGATCATTTCTTGCTTTATTCTCAAGCTGCTGCATTTTATTCCAAGTTATTAATATATTACAAACAAAGAACCCTGTTAGTAACATTCTTCCATTCATAAAATCCTCTATTGACCATTACACTTTACGTAGAGTCATAAAGTACTAGAGACACTAAAGAAACTCTCCCTATGGCCTGTCAAGTCCATGTCGACATGACGGTGAACAGCATCAAGGGATCAAGGGCACCTTCAAAAGGCGACACCTCAAAAAGGCACCATCTATCATTAAGGACCACCCTCACCCAGGACATGCCCTCCTTTCATTGCTACCATCAAGGAAGAGGTGCAGTAGCCTGGAAACATACAGTCATTGTTTGGGGAACAGCTTATCCCCTCCACCATCAGATTTCTGAATGGACAATGAATCCATAGGCACTATTATTATGTATTGCATTGTACTGCTGCCTCAGAACATTTCACAAAGTATGCCTATGATTTTAAACATGATTCTGATTCTGACCTGATCTTCTGCCTAGTTTCATGTAACTTCACTCAGACCATAACCCTCCAAAATCCTGCCATCCATAAACCTATCTTAAACGTTAACATTGAACCCACATCTACCACTTCTGCTGGCAGCTCGTTCCATACTCTGTTTCCTCTCAGATTCCCCTTAAAAATTCACCCTAAGCCCTGAGCTCTAGTCCTAGTCTCCCCAGCCTGAGGAGATAAAAGCCTGCATGTTTTCACCCTATCTGTACCCCTCTACGAGACCTACCCTCATTCTTCTTACCATTAAGCCAATTTTAAACCCAGTTCCTCACATTTCATTAGATCCAATGATCTTTTATCTTTTTAAACCCACCTGCCATATGAGATTTTGCTGAAATCCATGGAGACTACATTACATGTACTGCCCTCATCAAGCTCAAAATTGCTGCACAGACTTGACCTTCCCCTAACTAATTTGTTCTGTCTGGAACGGTTTAATCATTGCCTTTCAAAATGAAGGCTTGTACCGTTCCTTATAATTACACTTAATTAAACTACCAGACCTGTAATTACTTGGTTTATTTCTTCCTCCTCACCAGGGAAGATTGAGAAATAATGATCTTTTTTCACTTTTAAAATGAATGGTAATTTAGCCATTCTCAAAGATGCTAACTTATTTAAGACTTCCTCTTTAACAATGTTGCTCTGTCCTATAGTTTAACCTTTTTTTTGTGTGTGCCGTACTCTGCCAGAGTCTTGGTGACCACTTTTATTCAAGTGGTTGTCTTGGAGGAAAGATTCTGTGAGTGGTCCCCTATGTCCTTCTCACAGCTTAGTTGATTTTTTTTTACGAGGCCGAGTTGCGAGCTCAACACTCAACCCGGCACGGATGGAAAGCATGTCCGGGAGCAGCCCGACTGGATTCAAACTCAGGAACCTTCGCTCTGGAGTCTGGTGCTGATGTCACTGTGCCACCAGCCGGCCGGTTTAACCTTATCCTCCTTAAATATAATATAGAGTCATTTCTCTGCTTGATGATGAATCCACAAATCATTCAGTGAGAAAACATTTCCCAGGGAACTACACGTGAAGTACATCCAGCTGTGGATCCTTGAAGGCCACGTTAGGGATCTGGAGCAGCAGCTGGGTGACCTTCAGCTTGTACAGGAGAGTGAGGGGATAGTCGATCAGAGCTACAGGGAAGTAGGCACTCCGAAGTTGTAGGAGGCTGTCAGGAGAAATGGAAATGTGAATAGGCAGTTAGCATAGAGCACACCTGTGGCCAGTCCCCTCAATAATAAGTATACCACTTCAGATACTGTTGTGGGGGTTGGACTCCCAGGGGAATGCCACAGAGACAAGGTTACTGGCACTGAGCATGGGTTCATGGTGAAGAAGGGAAAGAGGGAGAAGAGGCAAGCAGTACAGTGGCATATAGTGTCCAAACCTTCCCCACCATTACCCTTTCAGATCTGCCTGAGCACCATGATTGGGCATCTTTTACATACCTGTTGCATCCTTTTTAAAATGGCTATCATGGCACATCGATGTATCCCTTTTGGGTCGGCCCCTGCCGTCCCCTATCTTGTATTTCCTTCTGGTTTTGCTTAGCTTTCACAGCATGTTCATGATCTCCCATCCCCTCTGGGCTTGTCACATTGCATCTCTTCACTTTGTCCAATCCACTTCCTGTCACCCTGCTCTCTTTATTTCACTCTGTAGAGTAGACGATTACTGTTACACATTCCTAGATTTGTTGCCTCTTCACTGTCCATTCTTGCTGCGATGCTGGGCAACCACTCTTCCAGATCTGCCTGGTCTACACTGTCATTCATTGGTACTATTCTTCGATTTCTATACTCACTGCCAGTCTTAAATGACTTACACAGATGCTGTGACCCCCACAATTAGGAGAAACAACTTCCCCACATTAGCAGGACTGACGAAACAAGCCAATTCTAACGGACTAAGCTTAAATAATCGGGTTCGGGAAACAAATGGAAGAGACCCCATAAAAGGGGACATGAGGTGAATTTAGAGGAGCAGACTAAGGAAAATCCAAATAGATTTTATAAGCATATTAAGAGAAAAAGGAAAAAATAGCCCAGGGATTGGATGTGTTAAAACGTATGAAGGAAGGGAAGTAAATCTTAAGGGCTTGGGAAACCAGAGAAGACATTTTGGAAGCCCTAGTTGAGATATGTGCATCATTGTCAGTGATGGATGAAGTGCTGGTAGACTGGAGGGTAGCTAATCTTGCACCCTTATCTATGGGGGGGGGGGGGGGCTGTAAAAAATCTGGGAACTAGACCAGCAAGTCTGACATCTATGGTAGGTAAGTAACAAAGGGTATTCTGAAGGGTAAGATACACATGAATTTGAAAAGATGGATCGATTAGGGGAGATCACGTCTCACAAATGGGAATGAGATTTTTGAAGAAGGAATACAGTCATTAAGCTAGACAGATTGCAGACAAAATTTACAAACATGTTGCTGGGACTTGAGGGTCTGAGTTATACAAAGATCTTTAACAGCACGGGCCGTTATTCAATGGAGCATCAGAGAATGAGGGTGATCTTATAGAGGTGGGCAAAAAAAATGACAGTTCCTGAACCTGGTGGTGAGAGTCCTAAGGCTCTTCTGCCTTCTACCTGATGGCACAGCAAGAACTGAGCATGACCTGAATGGTGGGCACCTTTGATGATGGATGTTGCTTTCCTATGTCAGTGTTTCATGTACTGGATGAATCCATTACTGTTTGTGGGATTGTCCATTCAAAGCATTGGTGTTTCCATACCAGACTGTGATGTAGCCAGTCAATACACTCTCCGATACACCTCTGTAGAAGTTCGTCAAAGGTTTAGATGTCATGCTAAATCTCCGCAAATTCCTGAGGAAGCAGAGGTACTGCCATGCTTTTTTCATAATTGCACTTACGTGCTGGCTCCAGAACAGGTCACCTGAAATAGTAACACCCACGAATTTAAAGTTGCTAACTCTCTCCATCTCTGGTCCTCCAATGAGGACCTCTGGTTTCCCTCTACTGAAGTCTATGATCAGTTCCTTGGTCTTGTTTTCATTGTTGTAATGACATCAATCAGCCAGGTTTTCAATCACGCGCCTGTATCACCACCATTGATTTAGCCTACAACGGTTGTGTCATCAGCAAACTTGAATATGGCATTGGAGCTGTACTTAGCCACACAGTCATAGGTGTCGCACAAGTAAAGCAGCTAAGCACACAGCCCTATGGTGCACCTATGCTGATGGAGATCGTGGAGGAGATGCTGTTGCTAACGTGAACTAACTAGGGTCCCCGAGTAAGGAAATCCAAATCCAGCTGCACAAGGAGGCATTACGACCAACGACTTGAAGCTTATTAATTAGTTTTGAGCAGATGATGGCATTAAATGCTAAGCTGTGATCAATAAAGAGCATGCATCTTGGCTGTCCAAATGTTCCAGAATTGAGTTAAGAGCCAATGAGATGGCATCTGCTGTGAACCTGTTGCTCCAGAAGGCAAATTGGAGCAGATTGAAGTCACCTCTCAGGCAGGAGCTGATAGGTTTCATCACCAACCTCTCAAAACACTTCATCACTGTGGATGTAAGTGCAATTGGGTGATAGTCATTGCGGCAGGTCACTACGCTGTTCTTGAGCACCAGTATATTTGAAGCCTGCTTGAAACAGATGGGTACCACACAATGCCAAAGCGAGAGGTTGAAGATTGCAGTGAACACACAGATCAGTTGGTCAGTACAGACCTTTAACTTGTGACCAGGTGCCCTATTCAGTCTGACTGCTTTCCGTAGATTCAGCTTGCATGTCAGCCTCAGAGACCGAGATCATAGGGTTATTGGGAGATGAGGGGATTTGCAATGGTTCCTCCATGTTCTGATGGTCAGACTGAGCATAGAAGGCATTGATTCATCTGGAAGCAAAGCCCTTCTGCCTCCCATGTTCCCTGATTTAACCTTGTAGGAAGTGATGGCATTCAAACTCTACGACAGCTGGCAAACATCCCTTATGGGTTCTGAATTTGCACTTCACCTATGAGATAGCTTTCTGGAGATCATATCTGCACCCCTTGTAGCTTTCTTGATTTCCAGACTTCAATGCTTCTGATTTCCCCCTCAGCAGATTTAGGATCTCATGGTTTATCCAGGGCTTCTGATTGGTGAAAATTTTGAATAATTTAGTGGGGACACACTCATCTACAGCTGTCTTTATAAAGTCTGTTACAACCAAGGTGTGTTCATTCAGATTTCAACGTGAGTGCTTGAACATAGCGCAGTTCACTGACTCAAATAAATCCCGTAATTGCCCCTCTGCCTTCCATGGCTACTCTTAGTTATCCTAATCTCTGGAGCCTTGCATTTTAGGCTCTGCCTGTAAGCAGGTAGAAGGACAGCCAAGTTATCCAGTTCACCAAAATATGGTGCAGGCAAGGAATGGTAGGCATTCCCTGTCTTAGTATAACAGTAGTCTAGTATATTGCTACAGGTTATATGCTAGAGATAATTGGGAAATGTTTTCTTCAAATGGGCCTGACTGAACTATAGTTTGAAATGCTCCTGGATGAACTATCTCTTGTTTGCAGACAACAATGTGCAGTGTCACAAGTGCTCAATTATAGTTGGCCGCTGGCGGTATATAAGCTGTGGTCAGGTTCACGGATGAGTATTCCTGAGGTAAATGGAATGGCTGATATTTGAATGTTAGCTGTTCCAAGTCGGGGAAATTTAAGTTTGACTGAGCAACCATGTTGGAACACTAACAGGAGTTAACCATAAAACACATACCTCCTGCCTTTTACCTTACCCGAGTTTGGTGCATTCTGTGAATCATGAATCCTTCTGGTCTGATGTCTGTATCCAGCATAGCTGGAGATAATCACACTTCAATACAGCATACAATTGAGCAGACTTTCATCAGCCTCTGATCCAGCAGTCTTGACCTCAGATCCTAATTTTATTCTCCAGTGAATGTACATTTGCCTACAAGATGTTGGGTAAAGTAGATCACATACCCCTGCATTTCAGTCTTGCTTGGATTCTCCCTCTCCTGACTCACTTTTGGCCATGGTGAGAAGCCTTAAAGACATTGTGCCTGACTGGCCCCGGTTCTTCAGTCAATGTGAGATCATTCACCGATGACACCACGTTTGTTGGCAGTATCTCAGATGGTGATGAGGGGGCATATGGAGGGAGATAGGTTGGCTGGCTGAGTTGTTTCTCTGCAACAGCCTTGCACTCAGTGTCAGTGAATCCAAGGAATTGATTGTGGTTTTTCAAAACAGGGTATCAGAAGAACACATAGGAGTCCTCATTGAGGAGTGAGCGGTGCAAAGTTTGAGCAGCTTCCAGTTTCTGAATGCCAACATCTCAGAGGATCTATTCTGGGCCAGCACATTGATGAGATCATGATCATGATCCTACTTCATTAGGAGTTTGAGGAGGTTTCTTATCTCACCAAAGATTCTTGCAAATTCTACAGATATTCAGTGGAAAGTGATATTTGACTGGTTGAATCATGGTCTGATATTTAGGCTCCAATACAGAGGATTGAAAAAGGATACAGAAAGTTATTGATTCAAGTTCAAAGTTCAAAGTAAATTTATTATCAAACTGCATGTATGTCACCATATACAACACTATTTTCTTGTGGGCAATCACACTACATATAAGAAACAAAATATAATCAATGACTGAACACACCCCAACAGTATAGACAAAACCCAATGTGCAAAAAGAACAAACAACACACACAAAATGCTGGTGGAACACAGCAGGCCAGGCAGCATCTATAAGGAGAAGCACTGTCAACGTTTTGGGCCGAGACCCTTTGTCGGGACTAACAAAAAGAAAACAACCAACTGTGGAAATACAGTAAGAACTGATCTGGCAAAGTTACAAAGAAAATTAAGAACTGCAATGACAAATTTCAGAAAATATTATGTACATTCATATTAGCACTAACTAGGATAGAAGGGGGAGGAGGAAAACCGACATTAATAATCTACACAACAGTCAGATAAAAGTCAGATATACTTTCATCTAAGAAAACAGGAATCAGCCCTCCACACAAGCATATCCAATTCTGATAAGAAGTACACACCACTAAACTTAAATGAGACCACAACACAGAACAATGAAGACATATCACTAATGAAGAAAAAGTTAAGCAATGGAAGAGCATGACCCTCCATGGAAGACATCCCAATGATCTCAGCAGACTAGATGTCAACAAGAAAGCATCACATGCAAGGCTCATGAGTTGGAAAACTCTTCCCAGAAACAGAAGGGTCCCTTGTGGCAATGTAGGACTAGGCGATTAACACAATAAAAGCAAAAATACAGAATAAAAAACCAAGAATTTCAAAATGATAAATGTAGAAAATGCCAAGAAAAACCAAAAACAACCCAACTCATTACAGGATCCTCTAGTTTAAAATAATCTGATTACTTACACAGGTACAATGAAAGGGCAAACATCATTCATCAAAATCTTGCTTTAAAATACAAACTCATAAATGAAATCACATTTTACTATAAATATAAGCTTGGTCCAGTTTTAGCGTCAGAATACAACAAAATATATCACAATCGATCCATTATTACAGATAGGGCAATCCATAATAACTGTCTGTATACAATATCGCAGGATAAACAAGCAAGACCAACTTATGTAATAGATCTAGCCATTCCAAACACATAACTTACAGAGATCACCAAGTGAGGAACAGCAGAAATAAGCTGAATTCAAAGATGAAATTGAAAGACTGGAACAGGAACTGGAACATTGTCCTGATAGTTATATCTACAACTGGTATCATCCCAAAAGCACTGCACAATAGCATTAAGCAATTAGCGCTGCACAGTAATATCTATGTAAATTTTCAGAAAACCAAAATCAAGTCAAGTCAAGTCAAGTCATCACTTTTTATTGTCATTTCAACCATAATGGCTGATACAGTACACAGTAAAAACGAGACAACGTTTTTCAGGACCATGGTGCTACATGAAACAATACAAAAACTACACAGAACTATGTAAAACAACACAAAACAAAACTACACAAAACTACAGACTTACCCAGGACTGCATAAAGTGCACGAGACAGTGCAGGCCTTACAATAAATAATAAGCAAGTCAGTAGGTACAGTAGACAGCAGTAAGTGCTGTGATGTCAAAATGCTAATCACCGTGAGAATAATCCGAAAGTTTCTAGAAACTGACAAATGAGCATGCCTGGCTATGCCTGTACCTCAGGTTTTATCAGCTTAAGCTTAAGCTTAAGCTGAGGAGGAAAATAATAATAATTAAATAAATAAACACTAAATATCATTAAAATGAGATAAAGAAACTTGAAATTGAGTTGCTAGGTTGTGGGAACAGCTCAATGATGGATTGAGTGAAATAATTCCCTTTGGTTCAAGAGCCTGATGTTTGAGGGTAAGTAACTGTTCCTGAACTTGGTGGTGTGAGTCCTGAGGCTCTTGTACCTTCTTCCTGATGGCAGAAGCAGGAATAGAGTATGTCCTGGGTGGTGGGGATCTTTGATTATGAACGCTGCTTTCCTGTGACAATGCTCCATGTAGATGTGCTCATTGGGGGAGGTGGGGCTTTATCCTGATGGACTGGACCACTTCTTTTTGTAGGATTTGCCGCTCAAGTGCATTGTTGGTTCCATACCAGGCTGTGATGCAGCCAGTCAGTATACTCCTCACTACACATCTATAAAAGTTGGTTAAAAATTTAGATGTAATTGTGAATCACCACAAACCTCTAAGCAGAAGTACAGTCATGCTTTCTTCACAATGGCACTTATATGCCTGACCCAGGACAGATCCTCCAAAATGAATACACCAAGGAATTTAAAGTTGCTGACCCTTTCCAGTTCTGATGAGGTCTAATCATGAACTGTGAAAAAAAAAGGTCCTGACGAAGGGTCATGGCCCGAAGCATTGACAGTGCTTCTTCCTATAGATGCTGCCTGACCTGCTGTGTTCCACCTGCAGTTTGTGTGTGTTGTCTGCTCATGAACTGCTGGTTTCCTCCTCCTGAAGTTGGTTATCATCTCCTTGGTGTTGCTGACATTGAGTGAGAGGTTGTGGCAGCCATTCGGGAATAACGCTCACACCACCAAGGACATCTTCAAGAAGGAGACATCCATCATTAAGGACTCTCGCTATTGGGATGTGCTTTCTTTATCTCACTACCATCTGGAAACGTGTACAGGAGTCTGGTGGCCTACACTCAGTGATTCAGAAACAGCTTTTTCCCACCACTGTCAGATTACTGAGCAGCCTATGACCCAATAAATACTATCTCTATTCCTTTCCTTTACGCCGTTTATTTATTTTTGTATTTATAGATTGTTCATGTCTTTACACTACTCCTGCAGCAAAGCAACAAATTTTTCATGATACGTCAGTGATGATAAACCTGATTCTGATTTTCATTCTGACTTTCGAGGCATTTGGACAGGTAGATGAATGGGAAAGATTTAGACGGGTCAAACATGGGCCAATTGGATTAGCTTAAATCAGATTCCTTATCAGCATGGACATGCTGTCCTGAAGAGTCTATTTCTGTGCTATATGAATCTATATCTCAATGAGGAGCCAATCAGCTTGTAAAGGAATTGTATAATAATCTAATAGAGAATGGAAGTTTAGCATCGTTATTGATTAAAAGTGTATGAAATATTGGTTGTGACAAATAATTATTGCATTAAGGCTTTAAGTTCCCTGCTAGTCTGCAACAATGTATATACTGAGGTAAACTGTGAAAACTCCTCAAATAATTTATAAACTGCACTCAAATTGTATTAATTCCTTACATCTGTGCATCAAACTGCCCATTCTTCAATGGGCTCTGCCAGAAGTTAGGAACATTGTATAGAAAATGTTACACTCAAAGACACAGGGAGGTTGGGAAGAGCAGGAATATTCTCTGCAGAAAGCAGGCACATCAGTGCTTAAGAGAGAAATGGAGAAGGGTGAGTGTTCTGGTGTGTGTCATTTATTTAACATGAGGAAATGATTAAGTAATATTTTCCCTTGGAGGATTAAATGGTTCCCAAGAGGTCAGTGACAACCTAATTGTGGACTTCATGATCGGAGTATTGTGCCTCATTTTCCCATCATTTTTCTGATCACACTTAAGTTACAGATAGATGAGCCAAGTAATGTCACACCAGCTGCCTAAGTAAATAGAAATGTTACCAACTCGTAGAGTCAGAGTCCTTCAGCCCACCTCTTCCATACAAATACCCATCCAGGCTGGTCCACTTTGCCCACATCCTTCTAAAACTTTCCTATCCATGCAGTTCTCTAAATATTTAACCTGCCAGTTTGTCCCACTCTCATCACGGAGGAAGCTACATAGTATCCAGACCAGGACCATCAGACTCAAAAACAGTTACTTACCCCAAGCAGTAAGACTGGTCAATACCTCCACACATTAACTCCACTACTACTTTATTAATTCCTGTCAGTCACCTTTTGTACTGATGCTTTATGGTCACATAATCAATGTATAGATATAAGCTTTCTTATGTATTTACCTATATATTTATTGTGACTTTAATATTACTGTGTTCTTTATTTTTTTTTTAGTGCTGCATTGGATCCAGTGTAACAATTATTTTGTTCTCCTTTACACCTGTGTACAGGAAATGACATCAAACAATCTAGAATCTTGAATCCTAAGCACTTTGATAGTACATACCTATCACTGTAACTCTTCAAGTATCTATTACTTTCCCCTTTCATATTAAACCTTTGCTGCCTAGTTCTTGATTTCCTCAACTTGCATTCAGGTTAGGGTCAGGGTTATGCTGCTGATATTCACTGAACATACCTCTCATGGTGTTGTGGATAGCACGGCAGTATGTCAGTTAGAACTCTTACAGTGTTTGTGACCTGGGTTCAGTTCCTCCGCAGTGTGTAAGGTGTCTTGATGTTCTCACCATGACCATGTGGGTTTCCTTTCCTCCCATATCCGTATGGGTTTGTAGGTTAATTAACCACATGAGTGTAATTGAGAGACATTGGCTTTTTGGACTGGGAAGTCCTGTTACCATGCTGTTTCCAAAAAATAAAAAAGAAGGTACTTCTGTAAGATCATTACTCAGTCTCCTACACTCCAAAGAAAGGTGTCACTGTCTCATACAGTATTTATTTTTAATTTTATTTAGAGATCTAACCTTCAAGCTGTACAGCCAAACAAGCCCCTGATTTAACACTAATCTCATCATGGGGCAATTTACAATGACTAATTAACCTACTAACCGGTATTTCTTTGGACTGTGGGAGGAAATTAGAGTATGCAGAGGAAACCCACATGCAAACAGTAAGGAACATACAAACTTGCTTCCAGAGAACACCAGAATTGAACACTAACATCTGATGCCCCAAGCTGTAATAGTGTCACACTAACTGCTATGCTATCACGGTGCTTCATAATGTCATACAACATGGAAATGGGGCCCATCCATCTAACTGGTCTGTATTGTCCATATTTGACCCACATTCTCTTAAAACTTTACTATCCGTATCCTTGTCAAGTACTTTTTAAATGATGTTAATGTATCTGCTTCAACCACTTCCTGTGACAGCACATCTCATAGACTGGCCACCCTCTGGGTGAAAATAATGTCCTCAGATTCCTATTAAACAAAGTCTGTCTAGTCTCCCTCTCTAATTCAGTCTCTTGAGATCTGAAAACATCCTTGTAACCATTTGAATAACACGATCTGACTTGGAACTACTGAGCTGTTAAAAGTCCCAAGAATATGAGAGTGAAGTGTCTCACAATGTTTACTCACAGTTATGGCAGGTGGCTCCAGTGTAGTCGGTCCCTGTACAGTTACAGTAGAACATACTCCAGGACTGGGAACATACTCCTCCATGTTCACAGTAATTTGGTAAGCATCTGAAGCACAAGAGAAAGGAAGGAATGTACTGAATAAATGTGTGAATACTGCAAAATCAGTTGCCAGCATCAAAAGCTGGCGTGGTAGTGCAGTGGTTAGCATGAACAGCTCTATTACAGCTGAGAGTTTGGAGTTTAATTTTGATGTCATCTGTAAGGCGTCTATATATCCACCTAGTTGACTGCATGGGTTTCCTCCAGGTGCTCCAGTTTCCTCCCAAAGTCCAAAGATGTAGCAGTTAGTAGGTTAATTGGTCATTGTAACTTGACCTGTGTTTAGGCTAGGGTTAATTTGGGGAGTGCTCAAAGGGCCAGAGGGGCCTATTCTGCACTGCATCTCAGTAAATAAATAAATATTAAAACTGGGGAAGCACAGAAGTGACTGGCTTGTGAGAATGTTTGGGCTGGAGTAATTATCTGTTACATTGATCAGGTGTCAGGATAATGGTAACATCTACATTCCTCATCTCCTGAGATCAGTACAATTAGAGAAATAACCATAAGAAGATATGCCAACGTTGGAAAGGGGAGAAGGATGGTCGCCATAGGGGGCTAATGAGCAAATGAGGAGAAGAGAAGGGTTAAGAGAGGAAACGGAATGGAGATGAAAAAGAGAGAAGTGGGAGGGGGAGGAAGTTAACTGACATTCAAGGAATTGATATTCATGCCACCAGGTTGGAGGCTATCCAAACGGAATATGTGGCGTTGATCTTCCAACCTGAGAATAGGTCCGCAGTAGATGTGATCTCATTCATTGTTCAGGTAGCCTTGGATCACCTGGACAATACTAATACTTAAATCCCGCTGCTGTTCATTGACTACAGCTCTGCATTTAACTCAATTGTTTCTCCAATTCTAATCACACGTGGGCCTCTGAACCTCCTTCTACAACTGCATCCTTGTCTTCCTCACTGGAAGACCAGTCTGTGCAGATCGGAAATAACATCTCTATCTCGCTGATAATCAACACTGGTGCACATCAAGGATGTGTGCTTAGACCACTGCTCTTTTCTCTCTACACCCATGAATGTGGCTAGGCACAATTCAAATGCCATTTATAAATTTGCTGATGACACAACCATTGTTGGCAGAATTTCAGATGGTGATGAGGAAGCCTACAGGAGTGAGCTAGATCAGCTGGTAGAGTGGTGTTGCAGCAACAACCTTGCACTCAACGAAAGTAAGACCAAAGAATTGATTGTGGACTTCAGAAAGGGTAAGACAATGACACACACACCAGTCCTCATTGAAGGATCAGTGGTGGAAAGAGTGAGAAATCTCATTTCTGAGTATCTAACCTGGGCCCTGCATGCTGATGCAGTTACAAAGAAGGCATGATAGCAGCTTTAATTCAGTAAGGGTTCAAAGAGATTTGATATGTCATCAAAGACACTTGCAAATTTCAACAGATGTACTGTGGGGAGGATTCTAAACTGACTGCATCACCGTTTGGTATGGGGAAGCCACTATACAGGATTGAAAGGAGGTGCAGGAAGTTGGGAACTCATTCAGTACTGTTATGGGCACTAGCATCTGCAGCATCAAGCAGCGATGCCTTAAAAAGGCAGCATCCATCATTAAGGACCCCCATTACCAAGGACATGCCATCTTCTCATTGCTACCAACAAAGAGGATGTACAGAAGCCAGAACGTACACAGTCAACTATTCAGGGATAGCTTCTTTCTCACCACATCAGATTTCTGAATGGACACTGAACCCATGAATGTTACTCACTACTATTTTTCTTTTTGCATTATTTATTTGTTTTAATCTTTTAAATGTCTATATCCTCAGCAGTCTCTATTCTTCCCTCTCTCATCAGGCAAACAATACAAAAGCCTGAGAGCACGCATCGCCAGGCTCAAGGACAGCTTCTGTCTCACTGCTATCAGACATTTGAATGGACCTCTTCTACAATAATATGGCTTCTTGGCCTCACATTCTGCTTTACAAAACAATAATTTTACTGTATTTATGTACATGTGCCAATAATAAACCAATTTATTAATTTTAACTGGTTTTTACTGTAAAGGCTTGGAGAAATCTTAAAGTCCTCTGTCAGAGTGAGTGGTTAGCGCATCAGTTTACAGCACCTGCGATCATTGATTTCCGTTGCTGCCTGTAAGGAGTTTGTGCATTTTCCCCATAACTACATGGTTTTCCCTCAGGTGCTCTGGTTTATTTTTACATGACGAAGTCGTAGGGTTTATAATGAGTAAGTTGTGGGAGCCAGAAGCATAGTGACACTTGCCAAGCACAATCCGATGACTGGATATTGGGAGAACTTCCAAGACTGTGGCATTTACTTTGTTAAAAATATTTTAGTAATTAAGATAAATAAGCTGATAGAAAGAAAGTACAGGTCACAATTCAAATTTTAAAGAAAACAATTAAAGCTTAATTTACGTAAAATATCCTGAAACTTGGAGGGAAATGTTGCAACTGAGTTGAAGTTCCTTTCAAAACACATCATTTGGGATCAGATTTGATTCAGCTCTCCTATTTGACTTGCATCTGTTTGAACATTCTTAAGCTGAACAGATATACTTTTCTTTAGCGCCATGCCCTCCATTTGTGCTGCTGCTTTGCACTCAGTGAGTTGGATAGCAAGTCAGTCCCAGGGATAACAGGCACTGCTAAGGTCATGCAGATGATGAACCTTGTTCTCAGACAGTGGAAATTTCAGGCAATTATTCTCCATGTTCATCAGGGCTAATGAGGTTGAACATAACATCTCATTGCTGCCTCACCTGAGACCAGCTCTCTCTGTACACATGAACTTGAGTTTTTCTAAGTCCATGCTGCATACATGCCTGCTAGTTCATTAGGTCCTGGAGATATAAATATTTCTACAATAAGACCATCAATCATAACCACCCCTCCCCCTCCACACTTCCCGTTGCGCATCTTTCATCACTTTGACGTTTTAACTACATGCTGAAACTCTGAAATCTTTTTGTAAATTCTGTCTTTCTCAATTCTGACAAGGGATCTTCTACCTGAAAATTTAATTCGATTTCTCTTTTGACAGTCCTATCCACCAATCCTGCTAAATCAGAATTAGGTTTAATATCACTGGCGTATGTCATGAAATTTGTTAACTTAACTGCATCAGTACATGATAAATAATTATGAAGAATAAAAACAAATTACAGTAAGTGTGTATATATATATATGTGCATGTGTGTGTGTGTGAGAGATTGTGTGTGTGTGTGTGTGTGTGTGTGTGTGTGTGTGCGTGTGTGCTTGTGTGTGTGTGTGTGTGTGTGTGCGCGCGCGCGCGCATGCGTGTATGTGCGCGTCTATAGTTAACTATTTCAGTTAAATTAAAATAAGTAGTGCAAAAAACAAATAAACAAAATTAATGAGGTAGTGTTAAATCAACAAAATGCTGGAGGAACACAGCAGGTCGGGCAGTGTCTGTTGAAATGAGCAGTCAACGTTTCGGGCTGAGACCATTCATCAGGACTGAAGAAGGAGGGGGCAGGGGTGCTATAAAGAAGGTGAGGGGAGGGTGGAAGGTGCCAGGTGAAAAACCAATCAGAGGAAAGATCAAGGGGTGGGGGAGGGGAAGCAGGGAAGGGATAGGCAGGAGAGGTGAAGAAGGAATGTAAGGGGAAAGCAGGGGAAAGTAATAGAAGAAGGCAGAATCATGAGAGAGGTGATAGGCAGCTAGAAGAGGAGGCAGAGTGAAAGTGGGATGGGGGAAGGAAGGGGGAGGGAATTCGATGTTCATACCAAGGGGTTAGAGACTACCAAGACGGTATATGAGGTGTTGCTCCTCCAACCTGAGGTTGGCCTCATCATGGCAGTAGAGGCCATATAGGGACATATCAGAATGGGAATGTGAAGCAGAGTTGAAGTGGGTGGCAACCGGGAGATCCTGTCTGTTGTGGCGGATGGAGCGGTGGTGCTCGACGAAGCGGTCCCCCAGTCTGTGTCGGGTCTCGCTGATGTAAAGGAGGCCGCACCAGGAACACCGGATGCAATAGATGACCCCAACAGACACACAAGTGAAGTGTTGCCTCACCTGGAAGGACTGTTTGGGGCCCTGAATAGTGGTAAGAGAGGAGGTGTAGGGACAGGTGTAGCACTTATGCTTGCAGGGATAAGTGCCAGGTGGGAGATCTGTGGGGAGGGACATGTGGACCAGACAGTCGTGGAGAGAACAATCCCTGAGAAAAGTGGAGAGGGGTAGGGAGGGAAAGATGTGCTTAGTGGTGGGGTCCTGTTGAAGATGGCAGAAGTTGCAGAGGATAATATGCTGGATCCGGAGGCTGGTGGGTGGTAGGTGAGGACAAGCGTAACATGGTCCCTGTTGTGGTGACAGGAGGATGGGGTGAGTGCCGAAGTGTGGGAAATGGAGGAGATGTGGATGAGGGCATCATTGATGACAGCAGAAGGGAAACCATGATTTTTAAAGAAAGGACATTTGAGATGTTCTGGAACGGAAAGCCTCATTCTGGGAGCAGATGCGGTGGAGACAGAGGAACTGGGAATAGGGAATAGAATTTTTGCATTTGGCAGGGTGGGAAGAGGTATAGTCAAGGTAGTTATGAGAGTCAGTGGGTTTATAGAAGACGTCAGTGGACGGTCTGACTCTAGAGATGGAGACTGTGAGATCGAGAAAGGGGAGAGAAGTGTCCAAGATGCACCAAGTGAATTTGAGGGCTGGGTGAAAGTTAGAGGCAAAAGTTAGAGGGTGAAAGTGGGCTGAGGGAAGGATGAGGAATCAGAGGAATGGAGAGGGGATGAAAGGTGGAGGGAAGGTTGGGAGTCGCGGGGCGGATAGGGGGTAGTAGAGGAATAAGACGAGCTGTAGGACCCAGCGGCAGTAATAATGGTCCCGTTCTGGAGAGGGTCAGGATCTCGGGTCCGAGCTGGATCTAGAGCTGGGGGTGTTGGAGCCTGTGGCCTGCAGGACACCAGAACTGAGATCCGAGTCAGAAGCGAGTGAGTCCATGGCGCGCCAGGGGCTGGTGCCCATGTCTGGGAGGCTGTGGTTCCAGTCTGGGTAGTGTCAGAGGCGGATGGGTCTTCGGCCTGCCGAAAGCCTGAGAAGTCGAAGTCCGAGGGGTCGGGATCCGGGTGTCATGGGCTGCAGGCAGGTGAGCTTGTGATCCTCCTTGGACATAAGGAAAGAGAAGAAACAGCATTTGGAAGCGTGAATTCGGCAGAGAATGAAGTGTAGGAGAGGTCCATAGCAGACGGTGGAGAGTGAGGCCCGCAGTGGTGGCAGAGAGAGAGACAAGGTAGTGTTCATGGGTTTGATGTTCATTTAGAAATTGGATGACAGAGAGGAAGCAGCTGTTTCTGAATGTTAGAATATAAACTACCGAACACAAAACAGTACAGGCCTTTCAGCCCAAAATGTTGTGCTTACCATTTTACTTACTCCGAGATCAATCTAACCCATTACTCCCACGTAATGAACCATTTTTATTTCATCCAGCTACCTATCAAAGAGTCCCTTGGATGTCCATAATGTGTCAGCCGCTGCCATTAACCCCTGGCAGAGTGTTCCACACACCCAACGCTGTGTATAAAAATTTACCTCTGACATTCCCTCCATAGCTTCCTCCAATTACCTTTAAATCATGCCTTCTTATAATAGCCTTCACCACCTTAATAAAATGGCACAGGCTGTCCACTTGATCTATGCCTCTATCAAGTCACCTTTCATCTTCCTTTGCTCAAAAGAGAAAAGCCCAGGCTCACTCAACCTTTCCTCATAAGACATTTTCTCTCATCCAGGCAGCTTCCTGGTAAATCTCCTCTAAGCCTTCTCTAAAGATTCCAATTCCTTCCTAAAATGAGGCGACTCATACTGAACACGTGGATTCTAACCACAGTTCTACAGATGTGCAACATTACCTCGTGACCCTTGAACTCAACCCCAAACTAATGAAGGCTAGCACAGGCCTTCAACTTGCATGTCATTTTTGAGGGGTTTATGGACACAGACCCAAGCTCCCTCTGTTCCTCAACACTACTGTGAATCCTGTGTACTTTTCCTTCAAATGTGACCTTCAGAAGTATATCACTTCACACTTCCCAGACTGAACTGTCTGTCACTTCTCAGCCCATGTCTGCAGTCTATCACTGACCCATTTTAACAGACAGACAGACATACTTTATTGATCCCGAGGGAAATTGGGTTTTGTTGCAGTCGCACCAACCAAGAATAGTGTAGAAATATAACCTTTTACACCGTTTCCAGCACAGCTTTATATTTTGAACAAAAGAGCAAAGCAATACAAATGTGGTACAGCACACACTGAAATCCTGGAGCAACTCAACTGGTCAGGCAGCATCTGTGGAAATGAGTAAACTGTTGATGTTTTAGGCTGAGACCCTTCATCCGTACTGGAAAGGAAAGGTGATGATTTCAGAACATGTATGTGGGGGTAGGGGAAGGAGCAGAAGCCCAAGCACAAGGTGATAGGTGAAACTGTGTGTGAGGGAGGAAGGATGAAGTAAGAAACTGGAAGGTGATAGGTGTAAAAGGCAAAGGGCAGGAGAATTTGGAATCTGATAGGAGAGGAAGGTGGACCATGAGAGAAAGGGAAGGAGGAGGAGCAGCACCAGGGAAAGTTGACAGACTGGTGAGGATTGGAGGTAAGGAACCAAAGTTGGCGGGGGGGGGGAGGGTTGGAAGTAAAAAAATCACTGGAAATTGGAGAAAATGATGTTCATGCAATGTAGCACACCTGCTGATAGAAATATCTGTTCAATGGTAAAGGTGACATAACCGGAAGCATGGCCAGCAAACAGAGTTGAATGTAAATTAAGTGGTGTCACTTTAAACCAGAAGGACAGCAGTACCTTCAAGGAATAGGAACATCTCCACCGTAGATATAATCCCATCTCAGAACTGTTCCTTCATCATCAGTGACTTAGAATCCCATTCAGCGCACCACATAAATATCTTCACCAGATTGTCATACCAAGTGATCTGCCATCCACAATCGTTATAAGATACACAAACATTTTAATTTATATAATTTCACTGATGATTGCTGACATGTTAATATAGCCAAAACCTCCTCCTTTTATAGTCATAACCTCCTTCTCAAACTTGATGGACAGAAAACACTAGTCACATTCCAAATGTTCAGCCGCAGAATACAAGGATGTCCATTTATAACAGAGATGAGGAGGAATTTCTTTAGCAAGTGGGTATAGAATCTGTGGAATTCATTGCCTCAGATAGTTGTAGAAGCCAGGTCATTGGGTATATTTAATGTGGGGGTTGACAGTTTCTTGATTAGTCAGGGAGAAGGCAGGAAAATGGGGTTGAAAGGGATAACAAATCAGTCATAATGTAATGGAGGAGCAGACTCGGTGGGTTGAACAGCCTAATTCTGCTCCTATGGTCTTATGGTTAAAAAAATAACTAAAAATTATTTATGCAAAATAGCTTGAAATGTGTAGGGAGATGTTGGAGCTAAGTTGAAGATACTTTTAATTACACTATGGGATCAGTTTGAATTCAGTTCATCTGTGAATATGGATCAATTAATTCATTCTATAGCTGATGCACCATCAATAACTCACTCTGAGACGTAAAGGCGAGATATCGGCTTTTATTGACTGGAAGAAGGAACCAGCAGTGAGTGACCACCATACTACATCCTGGAGACTGAGAGGCCGGCCCCAGGCCTCGATCGCCTTTATCCAGGGGTCTGTGGGAGGAGCCACAGGAGCAGTCAGCAGGGGGCGTCCAGACTGGTATATGTAGTTCACCACAATAGCTAAACATAGCATGGCACAGCTTATTTTTTCTTCCTGTCCTGCTCTCCAGCTTCAAAATACTGGGAACAAGTTTCAGAAATAAACATTGCTACAAATTCAGAAAAAGGCTGAAAGAAAAGGATAAGCAGACTCTTAATAAAATGTTTTTAACAAGAAAAATGCAAATAATCACAGCCTAGGAAGTTTTCACAATATCCAGAGTCATAAGACCATAAGATATAGGATTCGAATCAGGCCATGCAGCCCATCAAGTCTGCTCTACCATTTCATTGTGACTGATTTGTTATTCCTCTCAACCTGATTCTCCTGCCTTCTCCCTAATCTTTTGAAGCCATAAATAATCAAAAACTTATCAACATTCGCTTTAAATATACCCAATGACTTGGTCTCCACAGCTGTCTGTGGCAATGAATTCTACAGATTCACTAACCATGACTGAAGAAGTTCCACCTCATCTCTGTTCTAATTGGACGTCCCTCTGATCCTAGGCTCCCCACTAAAGGGCAACACTCTCCACACATCCTCTCTATCATATGCCAGAAGAGTCTCAGATTTGCTGGAGCATTTACAGGAGAATCAGTTTAAACTGGTAAATTGGTTTATTACATCTAAAATCAATGTTTTACTTTCCAGCCACTCCGGATCATTTCTTCATATCAAGAGTGAAGATTGTCCTTTTATTTAAGCAAAATGGCTCTCCTAGCCAATAAAGTTGTAAAAACTGTCATCCTTTGAGCAGAAGCAGGAATATCTGTTTCTCTTTCCTCAAAGCCTCATTATATGTTAGATCTGGCTTTACTCCATGCACTATACCTGCAGCTCTCACATGACCTTTATCCTCCTCCACCTCACTATCTGCTCTAACACTCTGGTTCCCCTCCCCCTGCAAATTTAGTTTAAACCCCCTGGAGCAGCACTAGCAAACTTTCCCGCAAGGATGTTAGTCCCCCTCCAGTTCAGGTGCAACCTGTCCTGTCGGAACAGGTCCCACCTTTCCTGGAACAAGGCCCAATTGTCCAGAAACCTGAAGCCCTCCCTCCTGCACCAACTCCTTAGCCACATATTTGGCTGCATTATCTTCCTATTTCTGGCCTCACTAGCACGTGGCACGAGTAGCAATCCTGAGATTGCAACCCTGGAGGTCCTGTCCATCAACTTTGCACCTAACTCCCTAAATTCTCTTTGCAGGACCTCCTCCTTCTTCCTATCCATGTCATTGGTCCCTACATGGACCACAACATCTGGCTGCTCACCCTCCCTCTTGAGAATACTGAGAACTCAATCCAAGATATCGCGGACCCTGGCACCAGGGAGGCAACAAACCATCTGGGATCCTCGATCTCTTCCAAAGAACCTCCTATCTGTCCCCCTAACTATCGAATCCCCTATCGCTACTGCTCTCCTCTTTTCCCTCCTTCCCTTCTGAGCTGATATCTTCCACCTGATAGGAAGGAGGAGAAAAGAGCAAGTGCTGCATGAGAGGGTCTTTAGTTACATTCACTGCTTTACAGAAGCAGTGAGAGGTATGGACAGATTCCATGGAGGAGAAGCTGGTTTTTGTGATGTTCTGAGCTGTGTCCACAACTCAAAAGCTCAAAGTAATGGACACAGCCCAGTCTATCATGGGTAAATCCCTGCCTATCATTGAGCGTATCTACAGGGAGTACTGTCAGAGGAACACAGCTTCATCGTCAGAGACCCCCACCATCCAGGCCACGCTCTCTTCCTACTACTGCCAAAAGGGAAGAAGCAGAGGAGCCTCAGGACCCACACCACCAAGTTCAGGAACATCATTACCCCTCAACCATCAGGCTCTTTAATCAGAAATTATAACTTCACTCACTCACTCAATCAATCACTGAACTGTTCCAACACCTATGGACTCACTTTCAAGGACCCTTCATCTCATGTTCTCGATATTTATTGCTTACTTATTATTTTGTTTTTTTACTGTTGTTTTCTTTGTATTTATGTGAATGCCTGCAAGTAAAAGAATCTTGGGGTTGTATGCTATATACGTTGACATATATGCATATATGTATTTGATAATAAATGTACTTTGAACTCTCCTGCAATTTCTTCAGTCTCAGGGAGAGCAATTGCCAAAATAAGCTGTGAGGCATCCCAATAAGAGGCATTCTATAGTGCATAAATAAAAATTGGTGAGGACAAAAACTGGTCGGCAAGGACATTCTATATTTGTTTAGTGTCCTGAGGAGATAGAATTGTCTATGAGCTTTGTGCATTGCTGAGATGCCCTCCTCAACAGCTGTGAAGGTGTAGTCATCTGGAAAGACTTTCTTAAATGTACTTCGGGATGGACTGTAACAATGTATGGGTTAGTGGGCATGTTATGCTGGAACAAAAAGCTACTTGACACCTGTCAACTGCCCCCAGCACATCCTCACATTTCACTGTATGTCTTGAAGCGTGGATCTACATATGACAAATGAATCTATTCTTTAATCATCTCCTTAAATGGAAGAGGTTGCTGTTGCTGTGACCTTATCCACATTCCATATTTGAGAGGTTTATTTTACTGCTTTGTCTAATCCAGGTTCTCCCCTCACCATTCTGTGTCTTTCAACTGTCTCTCCTACTGGAATACTGCCACTC
Source organism: Hypanus sabinus (assembly GCF_030144855.1). Classification (NCBI taxonomy): domain Eukaryota; kingdom Metazoa; phylum Chordata; class Chondrichthyes; order Myliobatiformes; family Dasyatidae; genus Hypanus; species Hypanus sabinus. The sequence continues at coordinate 82,251,770 of NC_082710.1, read as the reverse complement.
CATCACAGCAAAAGCCCTCCCCATCAGTGAGCACATCAACAAGGAGTGCTGCCCCTTGCTAATGGATGCTGCATCCATTAGCAAGGACCCCACCACCCCTGTCATGCTCTGATCTTGCTGCTGTCCTTAAGAAAAAGCAGCAGTTACTTCTTTTCAACCTGAATCAACATTATAACCTCACTCACCTCAACACTCAACTGATTCCACAACCTAGGGACTCTATAGCTCACATTCTCAGTATTTATCTGTTTGTTTGTTTGTTTATTTATTGGGTTTCTTTGTATTTGCACAATTTGTCTTCTTTTACACATTTGTTGTCAGTCAGTCTTTGTCCGTAGCTTTTTCATTGATTCTATTGTATTTCTTTGTTCTACTGTGAAAGCCTGTAAGGAAATGAATCTCAGGGTAGTATATGTACTTTGATAATAAACTTACTTTCAACTTTGAACTACTTTTCTAAATGAGTTTCCTGCCTCTTTACTTAATATGCAGGAAATAACTGCCCTGCCAATAGTGCACCATTGGAGCCTGAATTGCACAGGCCGGATTGTGAAAGTTTAAGTTTGTCATTTAACCATACACATGAATACAGCCAAACAAATCAGTGTTCCTCTGGGGACAATTAGTAAAACACAGTACAAACAGTCAGGCATGGCACACAGCACATACTCTGTAGCACATAATTTTACAATAGCAGAACAATATTCAGTCATAAAAACATTTAGCCCAAGTCCCTGAGTGTCATGGCCTGAGAATTAACGGTGCAGTAGCCCTCATCACGCACTAGTACAACTGCGTATGAATGCAATCCAACTCGTCTTCGACCGAGCAAATACTGGAGGATAGCACAGATGAGAGGGACCAGCCCCCAACCCAGTACGGATCCCGGTGTTCTCCACACCAGCTCACCAATGAACCAGTGAGCCGGACTTGCAACATTTTTATTTTTATTTAGAAATACAGCATGGAGTAGGATGTTCTGGCCCTTTGAGCTGCACTATCCAGCAGGACATGATTTAACCCTAGCCTAAACATGGGACAATTTACAATGATCAATTAACCAACTAACCTATACATCTTTCGACAGTGGCAGGAAGCTGGAGCATCTGGAGAAAACCCACACTTTCCATGGGGGAGGACGTACAAACTTCTTACAGGGGACACTGGGAATGAATTCTGAACTCCAACACCTAAACTGTAGTAGCGTTACTCTAACCACTGCGCTACTGTGACACACCCAACCATTACCCATGCCCAACAGGGTCTTGTGAGCACAAAATGCTCCCCAGACAATAATTTGCACTGTTTGTTGGACCATGTATCGCCTCCTTTGGTGGCTGTAACTGTTGGTGTGAATCAATTTCTGTGCCTGGCAATAGCAGCAAGAAGAGTAAATGTATGCACAGCAAGATCCCACAAATAGTGTTATAATATTGAACAAATAATTTACCAAATAGTGAATTCAATTATTGCTCCAAACTTGGAATATCCTGTTTAGATCAGTTTGCTACATAATAGGAAGGATGTGGAAGCTTTTTAGAGCGTGCAGAGCAGATTTACTATGATGCTGTCCGGATGTCTTATGAAGAAAGATTGAGTAAGCTAGGATTTATCTCTTTGGAGCAAAGGAAGATGAGAGGGACTTCACAGAGCTGTACAAGATGATAAAAGGCAAGAACAAGAGAATAATGAGAGACTTCTTTCCAAGGGTGGAAATGGTAACTACGAGGGGTCATAATTTTAAGGTGGTTAGAGGAAAGCATAGGGGGATGTCAGAGATAAACAAGTGCTGGATCTGTGGAACACACTGCTAGGGGTGGTGGTAGAGTTAGATATATTAGGGACACTTAAGAACCTCAGCATGTGAATGATAGAAAAAAGGAAGGGCTATGTAGGAGGGAGAGTTAGATTGATCTTAGAATAGATTATAAAGTTGGCACAATATTGTTGGTTAAAAGGCCTGTACTGTGCTGAAATGTACTATAATCAATATGTATTGAAACTCCTCCATCTGGGACAACAGACTGTACCTCATTTCAGTGTCTTATCTGAATCACACCTGATCATCAGTTATCACACTTTAAATTCTCTGTGTCTGACAGCGTGACCTTTCCAGTGACGGGTTATCTTGGATTGTGTACTTGAGCCCTGGATAGGATGATGAAGTTAAAGCCCTGTGAAAACAATATATGTAGCTTCTCTATCTATTTCAGGCAATTCTATGTTCTTTTAAAATAAGTATCAAAAATGCATTATTTTTTCCCCTTAACATCAAATGTGCATACAGAAAGTGTAATATATTCAGCCAACCAGTAGATGGTGGATTTTTGGGGCATGATTCCACATAAAATGGTGAATGACTAAATACCTTTACGATGTGATTACTAGCCTACAGCCTTTATAATAGCACAATAGCTGAATAAAGGAATGCATGACCCTCCTTCAATATATTTAAGGTGTTTATTAATTAACTTCGTACAACCTTCATTGAAAATTTCACTTGGACAGTAATTCTCTTTTCTTTGAGATTTCCCTGGGCTTTATGACTCCATTTCACACAATATTTCTCATCATAAGCAAAGGCACAGCCATCTGCTGTGGTCACTTCCTACTTGCTGACTATATTAATTCTCCCATTTTTTGAAAGATAAATGGGGCAGCTCTCAATCTTTGCTTGGTCCATCCCCTTTAACCTATCAGTCCACATCATCCAGGACATGCCCTTTTACCAATGCCACCATCAGGGAGGAGGTATAGGAGCCTACACACCCACACTCAATGGTCCATGAATCCACAAACACTACCTTACTAATTTTCTTCTGCATTATTTATTTAATTACTTGTTTTTGTTATTTATTTTTATGTTCTGCACTGTACTACTGCCAGAAAACAAACTTCACAACATACAGTATTAGTTACAGGAGGTACCTAATAAATAGCCCAATGACTGTATGTCCGTGGTCTTCTGTGACTGTAGCCCATCCTCAAGGTTTGACATGCTGTGCATTCAAAGGTGCTCTGCTGCAATACCACTACTGTAACATGTGATTATTTGAGCTACTGTCACCTCTATCAAATCTTCTCTCAATCTTACAAGGAATGAAGTCCAAACCTATTCAATCTTTCCTTATAACTCATATCCCTCAGACCCAGCAACATTTTTGTAAATTTTCTCTGTACTTTTTCAACCATATTTATATCTTTCCTGCACACAATACTCCAAATTAGGCCTCACCATTATCTCATACAGGAACATAACATCCCATCTCCTATACTGAGTACTTTGATTTATGAAGGCCAATGTGCCAAAGGCTTTTCTTAAGACCCTATCTACCTGCTGTGCCACTTTAAATGAATTATGCCCTATATTCCCAGATCCCTTTGTTCTACCACACTCTTCAGTGCAATACCATTTACTGTGTAAGAACTAACCTGGTTGGTTCTACCATAATACCATATATACATAAATGATCTGGATGATGGGGTGGTAAATTGGATTAGTAAGTATGCCAATGATACTAAGGTAGGAGGTGTTGTGGATAATGAGGTGGGTTTTCAAAGCTTGCAGGGAGATTTATGCCGGTTAGAAGAATGGGCTGAATGTTGGCAGATGGAGTTTAATGCTGAGAAGTGTGAGGTTCTACATTTTGGCAGGAATAATCCAAATAGAACATACAGGGTAAATGGTAGGGCATTGAGTAATGCAGAGGAACAGAGAGATCTAGGAATAACAGTGCATAGTTCCCTGAAGGAGGAGCCTCATGTAGATAGGGTTGTGAAGAAGGCTTTTAGTACGCTGGCCTTTATAAATCAAAGCATTGAGTACAGAAGGTGGAACGTAATGTTAAAATTGTACAAGGCATTGGTAAGGCCAAATTTAGAATATTGTGTGCAGTTCTGGTCACCGAATTATAGGAAAGATATCAATAAATTAGAGAGAGTGCAGAGACGATTTACTAGGATGTTACCTGGGTTTCAGCATTTAAGTTACAGAGAAAGGTTGAACAAGTTAGGTCTCTATTCATTGGAGTGTAGAAGGTTGAGGGGGGATTTGATCGAGGTATTTAAAATTTTGAGAGGGATAGATAGAGTTGACGTGAATAGGCTGTTTCCGTTGAGAGTAGGGGAGATTCAAACAAGAGGACATGATTTGAGAGTTGGGGGCAAAAGTTTAAGGGAAACACGAGGGGGTATTTCTTTACTCAGAGAGTGATAGTTGTGTGGAATGAGCTTCCTGTAGAAGTAGTAGAGGCCAGTTCAGTTGTGTCATTTAAGGTAAAATTGGATAGGTATATGGACAGGAAGGGAGTGGAGGGTTATGGGCTGAATGCGGGTAGGTGGGACTAGGTGAGATTAAGAGTTCGGCATGGACTAGGAGGGCCGAGATGGCCTGTTTCCGTGCTGTGATTGTTATATATGGTTATATTATATATAATGCAACACCTTGCACTTGCCTGCATTAAATTCCATCTGCCATTTTCCAACTGGACCAGATCCCTCTGCAAGCCATGATAGTGTTTCTTGCTGTCCGTACATCCCTATCTTGGTGTCATCTGCAACCTTGCTAATCCGCTTAACTATAATATCATCCAGATCATTGATATAGATGACAAACAAGAACACACCCAGCACTGATCCCTCCACTTGTCACAGGCCTCCAGTCAGCAAGGCAACCATCTACCACCACTCTCTCACTTTTCCCTTAAAACCAATGACAAATCCAATTTACTACCCATCTTGAATGTCAATAGCGACTTAACCTTTTTGACCAACCTCACATATGGGACCTTGTCAAATGCCTTGCTAAAGTCCATGTAGACAACCTCCACTGACTTGCCTTCATTCACTTTCCTGGTAAATTCCTCAAAAAGCTATAAGATTGGTTAGATGTGACCTATCACACTTGAAGCAATACTGACTATCCTTAATAAGTCCATGTCTATCCAAATATGTATATATCCAGTGCCTCAGAATAACTTTCAATATCTTTCCCACTACTGATGTCAGACTCACCAGTCTCTAATTTCATGGTTTCCGTTTAGAGCCTTTCTTAAACAGCAGAACAATATTGGCTAACCTCCAATCCTCAGGTACCTCTCCTGTCACTAAGTATGTTTTAAGTATTTCCACTAGGGCCCCGGTAATTCCTGTACAGTCCAAGGGAACACCTTGTCAAGCTCTGGAGATTTATCCACCATGATCTACCTCAGGATAGCAAACACCTCCTCTGTACAGTATGCATGAAGTTGATGCCACTTTGCCTCACTTCTATAGCGTCCATAGATGTCTCCCAAGTGATTACAGATGCAAAAAAAAAAATGTATTTAAGATCTCCCACATTTGCTTTGGCTCCACACAGGGATTACCATTCTGATCTTTCTGAGGACCAATTTCATCCCTTGCAATCCTTTTGCTCTTAACATTTGTGTAGAATTCCTTACGATTCCCCTTCACCTTGTCTGCTAGAGCAACCTCATGCCTTCTTTCAGCCTTTCTGATTTCTTTCTTAAGTGTTCTATCCCATTTCTTGTACTCCATAAGCACCTCATTTGTTCCTACTTGCCCATACCTGCTACGAACCTCTTTTCTTCCCTCTTAACCAGACCCTCAGTATCTCTTGAAAACCAAGGTTCCCTACATGTGTTATCTTTACCTTTTATTTTGACAGGCACATACAAGGTTTTTACTTTGGAAGGCTTCCCACTTACTAATCTTTGCCAGACAACAGCCTGTCCCAATCTATGGTTGCCAGATCCTTTCTGATACCATCCAACTTAGAATCCCAACATGTGGACCAGACCAATCTTTTTGCATACTTACTTTGAAACTGGTGACATTTTGATTCTGATTCTACTGTTCCCACCCAATCCAATGCCTCACCCATGACCATTGTTTTACATCTCCACATTGTTCCCAAACCTCCTGTCAACTACCAGCAGTGCAGTTGCCTCAACAAATTGCTGTCATTAAGTGCGAGGCTCACCCTACTGCCTCAGACCCCATAACTAAAGAAAATGCTGCTGCTGATGCAACTGCTAGAAAAAAAACATGAGTGCAGGAAAAGCTATGCTAGTACATATGCAGGTACAATGTACCCCTGTAACCATACCCCAAACCTGTGAGATTTAATATCTGCCCAAGATGGGACCCCGGAAAAGGAGAAGGGAGTATGGAAGGAAAAACAGTGTTTTAGGGAGGGGATGTGGAGACATCCGGATTATCACCCTGTGTGTCCCAGGAATCCCCTACAAGACCTTGTTCGACTGGTAGCTGGGAAAGGACATGTAGGAAAGGGGGCATTATACATCAAAGACAACAGTGGTTTGCACCAGGTTAATAGTAATTGCAGGACAGGTTGTGCGAAGCTGTGAGATTTGCCAGAGAAACAGTAGTGGTAAGTCACCTGCTAAATTTGTCCATTTGCCACCTACAGAGACACCATTTGCCAAATTACAGATAGACTTGTGCACATGCCTGGGATTATAAATACCTATTAGTAACAGTGGACACATTCTCCAAATGGGTGGAGGTGTTTCCCACTAGAAAAGATGATACACAAACTGTGGTTAAGATATTAATGAAGGAAATTATTCTCAGATATGGGGTTCTTGGGAATATCATGTTCCTCAGAACTGGTAGAAAGAATGAATAGAGTATTGAAAGATAAATTGGCTTAGATATGTCAGGAAACTGGATTGAAATGGTAGAGACTCTTCCCATAGCATTATACACTCTAAGAAATCAGGTGAGCTGGACAACTAAGCTGACTCCCTTTGAGGTGCTGGTGGTGTCTCAGCCCCCTTTGACTAGTGCACAAACATCCTTGGTCTGGACCGATGAGAAAACCATAGAAACTGTTAAAGCCCTAGGCAAAGCAACATGAACAAATCAAGGACAGGTAGCTGCTGCATTACCTCAGCCGGGGGAGAAAAACACCAATCCCTTTAAACATGGAGACCATGTACATATAAAGACGCTTGAGAAAGAATCCCTTTCTCCTCGGTGGAAAGGGTCCAATCAGGTGTCCCTGGTGACAAGGACTGCTGTGAAAGTCCAGGGGAAGTCTGTTTGGATACACGGAACAAATACAAATTATCTTCTCCGGAAGAAGGGAAGACGGAAAAATGAATGATAAAGAAATTACTTTTGTTGTGTGGACTACTGGGGTTTATTATGCTGGGGGAGCCTATAACACTCACTTGGGCTTAGCTCATGAAAATGCCACACGGACTAATGTAGTTGCAGGAGGTGTATGGGGGTCCCTGTGCATGGAGCAGGAGTTGCATCCTTATGGTCTATTCCCTTCAATAAGAAGGAGCAAGAATGTTTCAATAAAATAACCAGCAGTTTTAAATGCTATTACTGGCCAGGATGTTGTATGGTGGTCTCTTGCTGCTGACTGCTCTCTTCCAGCAAATAAAAGCCTATATCTTGCCTCATGTCTCCAAGAGTTATTGATGGTGCATCAATCCTATCGAATATTGAAAGGCCTAGAGGGTTGATGTGGAGAGGATGTTTCCTATGATGGGGTCCAGGACTAGAAGGCACAGCCTCAGAATAGAAGGACACCCTTTAGAACAGAGCTGAAGAGGAATTTCTTTAGCCACTTTGTTGAATCTGTGCACTTCATTGCTGTAGAAGTCTGTGGAGGCCAAATTATTTAAATCAGGTTGATGGGTTTCTGATTAGTAAAGGAGTCAAAGGTTATGAGGAGAAGGCAGGAGAATGGAAGTTCAGAGGGATAATAAATCAGCTATAATTGAATGGTGGAGCAGACTTGATGGCCCGAATGATCTAATTTGTCTTGTGGTCCTAAGGTCGTTGAATGAACATCAGTTTGCATGGCTTGTGAGAAAAGTTGCCATAAGATGCTGCTGTTTTAGTTTATTTTAAAGTCCATAGAGGAAAGCTGACCGAATTAAACACAATAAATTAATAAATTATTGTCCGAAGACTTTTGAAAAACAATATTGTCTACTACTTGATAGTTTGTCAGCAAGTGTGCTTTATGCTAAGTTGCTGGCATTTACAAATGAGGAAGCTGCCAGGTTTGTACATGTTTTAATTAAGAACTGGTTATCCTTATCAGAGGATCACTGTAGGGTCACAAATATGCTCTGAGTTCAATGGTCAAAGGAAGATAATGGCTCAGGATTACCACCTCAATATTCTACATGGTGCTAAGTATAGAACTTTGGCAAGAGTAAAACTCAGGTTTTATCTGATATAATTCTAAGCTTGAACACTTGAATACTCAGTTGTTCAGTTTATAAGGACACATTTGGTGAGGTAATGAAAGGACTTTGAGGTTGTAGACCTACAGATATCTGCAACAAACTATAAATTTTCCTAAAGACAATGATAACAATTACTTCGTAATACTTTAAAATATTACAGTTGATACTCATTACAGTCTCCAGCTCTGGAGACAAACTGTCAACCAACATCTTTTATAAACCTACTGATTCCCATGGTTATCTTGACTATACCTCTTCCCAACCTATCTCCTGTAAAAATGTTGTTCCCTATTCTCAGTTTCTTTGCCTTCACTGCATCTGTTTCCAGGATGAAGATCTCCATTCCAGGACATCAGAGGTGTTCTCCATCATTAAAGAATGTGATTTCTCTCCCTCCACAATTGATGCTATCCCTCACCCACATCTCCTACATTACCTGAATATTTGTGCTCATCCCATCTTCCCACCACCTTAAAAGTGATAGAGTTCCTCTTATCCTTGCCTACCACCCCATCACCCTCTGTGTCCAACACATTATCCATTGCAACTGCTGCCATCTCCAAACGGACCCTCCCATAAACATATCTTTACCTCCCCCCACCTTTTCATTTTCCTCAGGAATCATTCCCCCCGTGATTCCCTTGTCCAATCATCCCTGCCCATTAATCTCCCTCTCTGCCGGCTGCCTAAGTTCTACACCTACCCATACACATCTCTCCTTCACCCCCATTCATGTCCTTCCATGTGAGGCAACGTTTCACCTATAAATCTGCTGGGATCATCTATTACATCCGGTGTTCACGATGCAGTCTCCTCTACACTGGTGTGACCTGTCGTAAATTGGGAGATCACTTTGTCAAGCACCTCCACTCCATCTGCCACAAACGGGACTTCCCAGTAGCCAAACATTTTAATTCCGATTCCCATTCCTGTTCTGATGTGTCAGTCCATGGTCTCCTCTTGTGCCAAGATAAGGCCACCCTTAAGGTAGGGGAACAACACCTTATATTGCCTCTGGGTAGCCTCCCACCTCCTTCTGGTAAACCAATTTCCAGCCAAACATTCCTCTATTCCCCACTTTGATCTTTTACCTCTTCTCATCTGCCTTTTGCTTCTTCCTGCATCCTCTCCTCCTTTCCTTTCTCATATTGTTTACCTTCCTCTCCAATCAGATTCCTTCTTCACCAGCCTTTGACCTTTCCCACTCACCTGGCTTCACCTATCACCTTCCAGCTAGCCTCCTTCCCCTCCCGCTCGTTTTTATGCTAGTATCTTCTCCCTTGCTTCTCAGTGCTGAAGAAGAGTCCCGGCCTGAAACGTTGACTAGCTATTCATTTCTATCCATCATTCTGTGTGTATTGCTTTCGATTTTCAGCATTTGCAGACTTCCTTGTGTTTATTATTACAGTTTTATTTTGTTCCTATTTTGATTATAATACAGAGAGCACAAAAATAGGCTTTTGAACACAAGTAGTATGTGATTGTGTTTCTGCTCCACTTGAGACTCCTCCTATTCCACTTGCCCCTTTGTAGACTTACAGAATTTTCTATTTCTCTTTTGTGGTATAGAAACACAGAAAACCTACAGCACAATACAGGCCCTTCAGCCCACAAAGCTGTGCTGAACATGCCCTTACGTTAGAACTATCTAGGGTTCTAAGCACCATATAGCCATCCAGGAGTCTCTTAAAAGACCCTATCATTTCCGCCTCCACCACCGCCAACGGCAGCCCATTCCACGCATTCACCACTCTCTGCGTAAAAAACTTACCTCTGACATCTCATCTTCACCTTCTCCCACTGCCTTAAAACTGTTTACTCTTGTGCTAGCCATTTCAGCTCTGGGAAAAAGCCCCTGACTACCCACATGACCTATGCCTCTCATCATCTTATACAGCTCTATCAGATCACCTCTCCTCCTCTGCTCCAAGGAGAAAAGGCTGAGTTCATTCAACCCAATCCAAGCAACATCCTTGTAAATCTCCTCTGTACCCTTTCTATAGTTTCCACATCCTTCCTGTAGTGAGCTGAAAGTCTCAAGCTCTCCCAGCGACACTAAGCTCCACAGTCTCACTTTTCAGAGTAAAGCATTTCTCCCTAAATCTATATTGGATTAATTAGTATTCATTATTTGCATCTTTTTACATATGTAAACATTTCTCCACATTAGTGTTGTGCAACTCATTGAAAATACAAAAGATTTGCAATCAATGGTTTTTGTTGGCATGAAGTCCCAACCACTTTGTTCTTTATTGATGGCTGCAGTTTCCAGGTTTGGATACCAATGCAAAGACTTTGTCAGCCAGATTGAGTGTAGAAGATGTTCAGCAGGAGGTTGACTGGATTGGGGACTATATTTATTGGAGAGAATGGCTAGTTTATACCTATGGTAAAAGAAATAGGTGGGTGACCTGACAAAAGTACATAAGATTATGAGAAACATAAAGCAGATGCAGTAGATAGACAAAATCTTTATCTGATGGCCGGGGTATCAAAAACAAGATGGCATAGATATAAGGTATGAGGAAGGAGTTTCAATGAAGACATGAGGAGCTAAGTCTAGATGAAGAAGTTTCCAATGGTGGAAGGGTCTAGGACCAGTTTAAGAGGAATTTCTTTAGCCAAAGGGTAGTGAATCTGCAGAATTCATTACCACATTTGGCTGCTGAGGCCAAGTCATCAGGTATATTTGAAGCAGAGGTTGATAGGTTAAGGTGTCAAAGCTTATAGGAGAGAAGGCAGGAGATTGGGATTGAGAGGAAAAATAAATAAGCCCAGATCCAATGGGCTGAATGGCATAATTCTGCTCCTATGTCTTGTAGAATCAGATACAATCATTGCATTTATGAGACTTTTCGGCAGACATTTAAATAGCCAAGACATCGAAGGATGTGGTCCTAATTCAAGCAAATGTTGTGTGTGTGGATCAGCCAATATATTTGTATGGATGTTATGGGCTAAAGGGTCATTTTCTGGGACGAACAACACTATAGAAAGTTATGTTACACTCTCTTACAGTCATAGAATACTACAGCCCTTCAACACATCTATTAATCTGCCTCGTCCCATCAACCTGCGGCTGACCCAAAGCCCTCCATACCCTTCCTATCCATGTACCTATCCAAATTTATTTTAAATGTTGATATGAAACCTGCATCCATCACTTCCATTGATAGCTCTTTCCACATTCTCACCACCTGCAGATTGGAAAAGTTCCCCTTTCACCCCTAACCAATGACCTCTGAGCTGAGTCTCACCCAACCTTACTGGAAAAAACCCTGCTTGCATTTACCCTATTTATACCCCTCATGCCCCTGTTCTGTGGGAAAAAATGTATAACAATCCAACTATAGCCTGAGCAGAATCTTCCATAAGTAACTCCGATACTTTTAGGTTTTTGTACATTTGTAAATAATCCCAATACTTTGACAAGCTGATAACTGCTCTTGTAACCTGCAATGCTGGTATTAAAAAATACTGAAGATACTGAACACCTAGAATAAAAATAGGGTAGCACTCAACAAAGTAGACAGAATGTTTTAAGTCAAAGACCCTTGGTCAAAAATGGGCCTTAACCATTTCTTCATTTTTATCCTGGATACTTTTCTCCCTCTGCACTCTTCCTTCTACATATTTCTGAAAAGATGTTGCTGAACAATACGTCCATCCACTTGCTGAATCTTTACATTCAAAGACAAATTTAAACTCACTCTCTCCCAATCCATTTTATTCCTCCCATATTCCTATCAAATTCTATCAGATTCTACCACTCACCTGCAAACTGAGGGGAGCTTACAAAAATCAATTAACCTACCAGTCTGCATGCCTTCATCAGAATGGAATCTAATGAAGGCATGCAGATGCCTTATTTAAAAATATACAGTATTTCTGTTTTTGCACTTTTTTTGGTCTATTCAATATATGTAATTGATTTACCTATTTATTTATTATTATGTTTCATTTTATTATTTGTTTCTCTCTACTAGATTATGTATTGCTTTGAATTGCTGTTGCTAAGTTAACAAATTTCATGTCACATGCCAGTGATAATAAACCTGATTCTGATTCTGAACCCAGAGGAAACCTATGTGAGCACAGACAGCAGCCAAGGTTTAACCCAGGTCTCTGGTGGTCTGAGGCAGTCATTCTACTCTGTACCACTGTATCACCCTGCTTTGCCATCTCAGTTAATGTACTGTTCCCAGGTGAAACAGAAATGGATGCCACCTCTTCATTCTTCTTTCTATTCATCCTTGGTTATCTTTCAGAGAATATAATGTTGCAGCAAATAATGAGATCATTTGATCCATCATACAATGGCCATCTCTTTTGAAGAATTGCCCAATTGACCCTATTCACTGATTGATTTCCCACAGAATTTCAAAATGTTACTGCTGTGCACTTATCTGGAGGAAGATCTGCTGAGATGGAATGGCAGAGTAGACGTAATAGGCCAAATGAGTAAATTGTGCTCCTATGGTCCTCCCTTCTGGGATGTTGCTGTGATTTACTGAGTGAAAAGTAATTGTGTTCCTCTTGTCTCCAGTTCTTTTGCACATTTTTTAAAATGTTCTGAGATAACTGATGATGAAGGTGGATCAGATCCACAGAGAAAAGGGAGGAAGTTGATTGGTTAAAGTTAAACCGAGGTACTATGACCTTGAAAAAAGAGCATCTTCTCCATAGATTCTGAGTGAGGAGCTTGATGTTTATTCCCAAGAGGGAGATGAAAGAGCAGCAGTCTAAGTCTCTTGAGACAAGGATTGATTAAAATGCAACAGGCAGGCAGCAATTCCCTTGGCGCACGAGTACAGCTTCTTCTGAACAAACTTCTTAACACTGCCCCGAGCCAACATTCCATGGAAATGGTTAAAGGTATGAAAAAGACAAACTACCAGTTAACTGAGTAACAAATTATGTATTTAAATGAAATACAGAACAAATTTGGACACTGTCAATTCTACTACAGTCCTATAAAACTGTATATTGGTTACTAATATTTATCATCAGAGGAATTCAGCATATGTTCTGCATTCTTTTGATTGACTATAAATCAACAATATCAATGCAGCCACCTTGTATTGATACAAAGCTATCAACAATTGCATCCTCCAAATCTTCATTTTTATTGTAAGATTCAAGGTGATTCTCAATATCTTCAGATTCTTCTATGTTCCTAACTTATTGATATAGTGAAATCATTTAATTTTCACTCTCGGCCATTTCTGGCATCTTCAAGCTTGAATGCTTGAAACCGTAGTGAACAAAATGGCTCTGAGTTGTCTCACTGCTTATTTCTCACCAGCTTTCAGTGACAAAAGCCACTGCTTTGAGAACAGAGGCTCACACAACTGACTATTTGAAAAGTGTTCGCTCAAAGCACGGTGCAGTCTCTAACAGTCACACAAGTACATGCATCTGGCGCTGGTTAAAAACTGCTTGGCAATACCCTCCTATCTCAATTAAGCAGCATAGTGTCCCAAATAAACAAAGGGAATCCTCTGATAAGAATAGTGTTCTCGCTTTGCAGCACAATGTTATGTATTTGCACACATTAGCTGTGCACTTTTACACACAGGTGCATAATTCATTTATAATTACATTAGCATTTATTATAGATAAGTTATTAAAATGTCCTTAAGACCATAAGACACAGAGCAGAATTAGGCCATTCAGCCCATCGAGTCTGCTCTGCCATTCCATCATGGCTGATTCTGGATCCACTCAACCCCATACACCTGCCCTCTCACCATATCCCACAATGCCCTGACCAATCAGGAAACTATCAATTTTTGTTTTAAAGACACCCACGGTTTTAGCTTCCACAGCTGTCTGTGGCAGAGCATTCTGGCTAAAAAAACTCCTCCTTAAATCTGTTCTAAAGGGTCGCCCCTCAATTTTGAGGCAGTGCACTCTAGTTCTGGATACCCCCACTAGAGGAAACATACTCTCCACATCCACCTTATCTAGTCCATTCAATGCTTGGTAGGTTTCAATGAGATCCTCCCACATTCTTCTAAATTCCAGACCCAAAGCTGCCAAATGTCCCTCTTATGTTAACCCCTTCATTCGCAGAATGTTATTCATGAACCTCCTCTAGACTCTCTCCAATGACAACATATCCTTTCTGAGAAATGGGCCCAAAACTGTTGACAATATGCCATTGAGCTCAGATCACTGTCTTATAAAGCCTCCGCAATATCTCTTTGCTCTTATATTCTATTCCCCTTGAAATGAATGTCAACATTGCATTTGTTTTCTTTACCACTGACTCAACCTATAAATTAACCTTCTGGGAGTCTTGCACGAGGATTCCTAAGTCCCTCTGCACCCTCTGATGTTTGAATGTTCTCCCCATTTAGTTAATAGTCTGCACTATTGTTCCTTTTACCAAAATGCATTATCATACATTTCCCAACACTGTATTTCATCTGCCACTTTTTTGCTCATTCTTCCAATTTGTCTAAGTCTTCTTCAATCACATTGCTTCCTCAGCTCTATCTACTCCTCTATCTATCTTCGTATCATCTGCAAACTTTGTCACAAAACCATTAATTCCATTATCTAAATCACTGGCAAACAATGTGAAAAGTAGTGCTCCCAATACTGATACTGGCAGCCAACCAGAAAAGGCCCAATTTATTCCCACTCTCTGCCTCCAGCCTGCCTGCCATTCCTTAATTCATGCTTTCCTGTAATGCCATAGGATTTTATCTTGTTAAGCAGCCTCATGTGTGGCACCTTATCAAATGCCTTGTGAAAGTCCAAGTAACTGACATCTACTGCCTCTCCTTTGTCCACCCTGCTTTTTACTTCCTCAAAGAACTCTAGCAGATTGTTCAGGCAAGATTTCCCTTCACAGAAACCCTTTACAGAAATGTCAGGTGCCTATTTTCACAAAAGAACTAAGACTATAGAAGATAAATTTAAAAATGATTATTATTAAATCTAATACAGGCACTTGAAAGATATTTTCATTAAAATATTGGGTGAGTGCAAATTGCTTCTAAATGGTTTAGCTGAAATAAATGTCACAAATATACTTAAGGAAAAGATAGATAAAATATAAGAAAGAACAGAGGGTTATGCTGAAAAGGAAAGATGATATTATAGAGGAGGAGACCAGTCTGATGCATAAATGTCATTTAGGCAAATAGCCCATTTCTGTCTAGTGAATGTTATGTAATTTGACATAATTGATAGTCAGCTGTAATGCACTTTCATAAATGTTATCAGATTGGTGGCATTTATCCAAAATTGTTGAGAAGACAGCTTGAGATAACTGAAATCCTCTTTACTGTGTAAAAATCCACAGAATTTTCTAATAAATTTCTTTTTAAGTGGTTCATCTAACTCTGTACTCATTGCCTTCTGATTCTTCAAGTGTCGAAAGATATAACAACATTGTTGTTCTTAAATAGCATTCTTTTTAAAAATCACAATAAGCTTCTCAATCAGTGTGGCAGAGGGTACAAATATTGCCTGACATTACAGCTAACAATTCAGTCTTAACTTTGCTGCAATATCATCTTGAAGCTGAATTCTGGAAGAGATTTGCTGGAGAATATTTGAATGGAGATATTTAGCTTGCAATCTGAATCCTTTAACTGCCTTAGTTGAGCTGACTGATTGCCAGTGCTTCAGAAGCTCATGACCATTCTGTGTCTGAAGTTGTCTCAGAGTGATGCGAATGCACCATGGAACATCAAAATCTGCAGCAAGCTGGAAGTCAAATGTGTTTTTTAGTGAGTATAAAACATAGGGACAGAATTAATCCATTCAGCCCATTGAGTCTACTCCGCTATTCCTCCATGGCTGATTTATTATCCCTCTCAACTCCATTCTCCTGCCTTCATCCTGTAACCGTTGATGCGCTGACTAATAAAGACCCTATCAAACTCCACTTTAAATATATCTAATGACTTTTCCTCTGTAGGTGTCTGTGGCAATTAATTCCACAGATTCCACAGATTTACCACCCTTGGCTAAAGAAACTCCTCCTCATCTCTGCTCTAAACGGACATTCTTCTGTTCTGAGTCTGTGCCCTCTGGTTCCAGACTCACCCACTATAGAAAACATTCTCTCCACATCCAGTCTATCTAAGCCTTTAAACTCCAGTGAGTACTGACCCAGAGTCATCAAATGCTCCCCACATGTTAATTCTTTCATTCCTGAGATCATTCTCACTCTGTGGTTAAGAATGCTTCATCAATCATGGGATTGATTTTAGGAGTTGAGAGGTAATGTTACAGCTACATAGGACCTGGGTCAGACCCCACTTGGAGTACTGTGCTCCACTGGTCACTTCACTACAGGAAGGATGTGGAAACCATAGAAAGGGTGCAAATGAGATTTACAAGGATGTTGCCTGGATTGGGGAACATGCCTTATGAGAATAGTTTGAGTGAACGCAGCCTTTTTTCCTTGGAGGGACAGAGGCTGAGAGGTAACCTGATAGAGATGTGGATAGTCACAGGCTTTTTCCCAGGGCGGAAATGGCTAGCACAAGGGGGCACAGTTTTAAGATGCTTGGAAGTAGGTACAGAGGAAACATCCAGGGTAAGTTTTTTATGCAGAGAGTGGTGAGTGCATGGAATGGGATGCCGGTGATGGTGGTGGAGGCGGATATGATAGAGTCTTTTAAGAGACTCTTGGACAGGTACATGGGGCTCAGAAAAAATAGAGGGCTAGGTAATTTCTAAGGTAAGGACATGTTTGGAACAACTCTGTGGGCCTAAGGGCTTGTATTTTGCTGTAAGTTTTCTATTATTCTGTGTTTCTAACTTCCTCTGGACCTTCTCCAATGCCAGCACACATTTTTTGAGATGAGGCTTGAGGATAATGGACTAAATTAGATTAGATTAGATTAGATTAGATTCTTTAATGCTATACAATCTCTGACATCCTTTGTCAACCACTGTGGCCCCTTCCCCCTCTTTGAATCCTTCCTTCTCATTGGAATGAACTGCTTTTGCATCTTTTGTATTATGCCCAAGAATATCTGCCACTGCTGATCCACTGTCTTTCCTGCCAGGGCATCCGCCCATTTAACTTTGGCCAGCTCTTCCCTCATGGCTCCGTAGTCTCCTTTATTTAATTGCAACACTGACACCTCTGATCTGCCCTTATCCCTCTCAAATTGTAGATAAAAACTTATGTTATGATCACTACTTCCTAATGGCTCCTTTACTTCAAGATCACTTATCAATTCCTGTTCATTACACATCACCAAGTCCAAAATAGCCTCGTTCCTGGTTGGCTCAAGCACAAGCTGTTCCAAAAATGCATCCCTTAGACACTCCACAAACTCCCTATCCTGGGGTCCAGCACCTACCTGATTCTCCCAGTTCACCTGCATGTTGAAATCTCCCATAACGACTGCATTACCTTTAGCACATGCCAATGTTAACTCCCTAATCAACTTGTATCCAATATCCACGCTACTGTTTGGGGGCCTGTACACAACACCCATTAGGGTCTTTTTACCCTTACTGTTCCTCAGCTCAATCCACACAGACTCTACTTCCCCTGTTCCCAAGTCACCTCTTGCTAAGGACTGAATCTCATTCCTCACCAACAGGGCCACCCCACCCCCTCTTCCCATATTTCTGTCTCTACGATAGCACGTATACCCTGGTACACTCAATTCCCAGGCCTGATCCCCTTGCAGCCATGTCTCCGTTATACCAACAATATCGTAGTTCCCCATTTTCATCTGAGCTTCAAGCTCAACTGTCTTATTTCTGACACTACGAGCATTCAAGTATAGAATTCTTAGGCCATTCCTCCTCTCTTTGCTTAAAACACTGTCTACTGTACCTAACCCAGCTCCTTGAACTTCCATCAGGCTAATTGCACCCTGAATTTTGATGACCTTCTCAAGATCACCCAAACCTTCTACACATTTAACCCCATGCTCCTTCTGACCAACCCTCTGGATCTGGATCCCTGCCCCCTGCACATCTAGTTTAAACCCCCCCGAGCAGCACTGGCAAATACTCCTGCAAGAATGTTAGTACCCCTCCGGTTCAGATGTAGACCATCCCTTCGAAACAGATCCCAATGTCCCTGAAACAAAGACCAATTATCCAAAAACCTGAACCCTTCCTTCCTGCATCATGCTCTCAGCCTCGCATTAATGTGCATAATCATTCTATTCTTCGCCTCACTCGCACGTGGCACAGGTAGCAATCCCGAGATTGTCACCCTGGAGGTCCTGCCTTTCAGCTTCACTCCTAACTCCCTGAACTCTCTAAGCAGGACCCCCTCACTCACCTTACCTACATCGTTGGTCCCTACATGGACCACTACATCTGGGTTCATGCCCTCATTCTCAAGAATAGCCTGCACCCGATTTGAGATGTCCCGGACCCTGGCACCAGGGAGGCAACATACCATCCGAGACTCCCAATCTGCCCCACAAAATCTCCTATCTGCCCCCCTAACTATAGAATCCCCTAAAACTATCACTCTCTTCTCTTCCCTCGTCCCCTTTCTAGTTGAGGGTTCAACCTCTGTGCCAGAGGCAGGACCACTACAACTCATTCCTGGTAGGTTATCCCCATCAACAGTATCCAGTACGGTATACTTATTGTTAATGGGAATGGCCACAGGGGTGCTCTGCTCTCTCTGCCTGCTCCCCCTGCCTCTCTGGACCGTCACCCATCTGCCTACTTCTTGGTTTTTTGGTGTGACTACCTCCTGATAATTCCTATCTATCTCTGCCTCTGCCTCCCGAATGATCCGTAGTTCATCCAGCTCCAGCTCTAACTCCTTAACTCGGGCTGATAGGAGCTGCAGCTGGACGCATCTATTGCAGGTGTGGTCATCAGGGACAACTGTGTTGACCCTGACTTCCCACATACTGCATACGGAGCACACCACTGCTCTGACTGTCTCCCCCATACCTGAACTGGATTAATAGAATAAGTCTAAAAAGCACCTAGCGACCTTACCTTCTTCCCCTCAGCAAGCAATCACACAAGCTTACCGAAGTCCCCTTACGCCGAAGCCCACTTAGCCAAAGCCCAGGACTCTGCTTCCACGGACTCTGCTGCCCGCTCTGAAAAGAAGTCCTGCCTTTACTGTCATTGTGCTGAATGCAAAGAATAGTGTTATTTACAAAATAACTGTGAATAAAAAGTAAGTGCTACAGCACACAAATATAAAAGTACTGAGTCAATACAATATGGGTGCAATACTGCTTAGCACTGTGATGTGAGGTTCAGCAGCATCACAGCCTCAGCGAAAAAGCTCATCCTGTGCCTGCTATTGCGAGAGCGGAAGCTCCTGTAGCATCTTCCAGATGGGAGAAGAGTAAAAAGCCCATGGTTAGGGTGAGATGCATCCTTGATAATGCTTTTCACCTTGCCCAGTCAGCATTTATGGTGGATGTTCTCAATTGTGGGCAATTGGGTGCTGATGATCCGCTGGGCAGTTTTCACCATACGCTTGAGTGCTTTGCGGTCCGATTTGGGACAATTGCCATACCACACTGAGATGCAGTTGGTAAGTATGCTCTCAATGGCACAATGGTAAAAGTCCGTCAGTATCCTGGGACAGAGGTGAACATTCTTGATGCTCTGCTGGAAATGGAGGCAGTGTGGGACATATTTGCCAAGTACCTTGAGATGCCTGCTCCAGGGGAAGTAGCCAACACATTTCAGGGTCCCACTGTGAAGCTTTAACGCTGGAAAACCTTGGTCTTGCATGAAAAGGTCAATCCTTATATGGGCAGCGTGGTATAATAGCAGTTAGTACAATACGTCATAGCCCCAGAAATACAATTCCCGTTGCTGTCTGTAAGG
Source organism: Hypanus sabinus (assembly GCF_030144855.1). Lineage (NCBI taxonomy): Eukaryota > Metazoa > Chordata > Chondrichthyes > Myliobatiformes > Dasyatidae > Hypanus > Hypanus sabinus. The sequence continues at coordinate 82,231,725 of NC_082710.1, read as the reverse complement.
AGTTCTTCACATGACCACATGGATTTCCTCCCATATTCCAAGGACCATACAGGTTAGGGTTTGTAAGCTGTGGATATGCTATAGTGATGCTGGAATCATGTGGACATTTGCCTGCTGCTCCCTAAACATTCTCACACAGTGTTGGTCATTGAGATAAAGACACATATCGCTGTATTTTTTGATATTCAAGTGATAAATAAAGCTAATTTTATTATTAATATTCTCTTTTTCTATGGATGAGTCTCTGAGATTTTGTAGCTTGACTTCAGACAATACTGTATCTTGACTACAAATGTTTGGGTGACCACGATTCTGCAGTCTAGCTGCCATAAGTTGAATAGTTGCCCTTTAGCTGTTAAGATTAGTTTCACTCCCATGGGATTTTTTTGGCTACTACACCCACCAAGAGGTAGTGAGAAAAGTGTTGGTGTATTGATGCATCATTGTCTTCACTGAATACAGTTCTGTTGTCAACCTGTTGGATAAATATGATTTGTATACCAATGTGGTGTAAGCATAAAATGGAGATGAACTACTGTGGGAAGCTGAATTTCAGCAGAGTAGTACTGACTGATTAAGTCATAGTGTTGAAGAAGTCATGTATAGTGGTAATGAAGATCACATCTACTGAGCCGAGATGGATGGAATCTATGCTTTGATTTGGGGAAACAACTCTTTGGCCTTTGAAGAAGGTGACTGAGGAAGACCCAAATAACAACATTCCCTATGCCGACTGCTCTGTAGGTCTGGGAAAAATATACCATCAAATTTGTCCCCAAAGATTCTTCCACATTCACTGGAAGCATCATCAAACAAACATCAGAGATCTGTCCCAGGTCAACATTCCTCAGCATTGAGATCCTAGTTACATTCTGACAGTTATATTGGGCAGGCCAAAACCCTCACATGCTTGACACAAGATCCTTAAACGTATTCTGTGCAGGGAATTTAACCCATAAGTTAGGGATAAGGAGAGGGATGAGGGTAGTCAGAGATCAAGGATAGAAAATGAAGAGTTAAAGGAATGAGCCAGAGGTTGTTGAGACTGGAGCGCTCTGAGGTCAGAATCTAGTGTTTCCCAAGGTCGGACATCCAAGGTCTACAGGCCCTGAGAATGAAGGCCAGTGATCCTGGAGTCTGGCAAGCCCTGGGGTCAGCATGTCCTTGGACTGGAGGCCCTAAGCTATTCAGCAGGTCCTGATGTTAGAAGCCTGTTATTAGCAAACCCTGGGGTTGAAGCCCCAAGGTTGGCAAATCCGGAGGTCAAAGCCTAAGAGTAGCAATTTCAGAGGCCGAATGTTGCAACCTCTAGTTTGTTGAGTCTGGAGGTTGGAAGCCCAATTTTACTGAGTCTGAGGCCACAGACTCAGTAATAGGCCCAGAGGTGGCCTGTCCTATGGTCGGAGGTGTGTGTGTGTGCGTGTGTGCATCTAGGATTGGTGGGAAAGAGGATTGTTTTGTTGTGTATGTTGGCTGCATGTTGTTTAGCTGTAAGCCCATGTTATAGTATGTTGGCATTAAAATAGGTGGAGACACCTGCATTAGTGTCCCCCAGCATATCCTCAGGATGTGTTGGTCGTTAACACACAGAGTGCATTTCATTGTACTCTATGTGATTAATAAATATATCTTTAACCAAATCTGTTGCTGTTTCATGAGAGCCTACCAAGCAGACTGAAAAACAGATTACATGATGCTCTCAAAGCTTCCTTGAAGAAATGTGACCCTGGTTCCTGGGAAGTACTTGGTCATGATCAAAGTGAAGGTGGAACATTTGAGATGTCACTGCAAACATCCAGGCCATGTAGTGGAAGTACACAGAAAACCTACTTAAAACCACCTCACAAATGATCCACCCTGATAGCCAAATCTTGCCCCATTTGTGATTCCCACTTTGGCCATAAGACCTGGAGCAGATTCCAGCCATCCAGCTCAAGTCAGTTCCGACCTTCCATCCATTCTCCTGCCTTTTTCCCGAAATCTTTGATGTCCTTACTAATCATGAATCTAACAATCTCTGTTTTAAATATACCCAATGTCTTGGCCTCCACAGCTGCCTGTAACAATGAATTCCACGGATTGAACACCCTCTGGCTAACGAAATGTCTACTATTCTGAGGCTGTGTCCTCTGGTCCTAGACTATAGGAAACATCCTCTCCACTTTCACTCTATCTAGGCATTTCAAAAGTATCCAGAACCCACAAAACCACAATGGAGAGAAGTCTTTTTCAGTCCAGAAGACTGCATCAGAAATTCTCAAAGGATCACATTGCCTGCTCATTCTTTGGACACAGCATTTTGATTGGTGCTGAAACTATGGAATTCACAGCTTTCCACCAGGGAGGGCTGGATTACAACAACAAATACATTCTTTGCATTTAGGTCAGTCACCTTGTGAAAAAGTGAAGTGCTTTTACCTTTTTGTTGTTTTACTATTAATTAAATGTAGTTAAAATTTTCCTAATTTTTAATCACACCAACGTATTTTCATACATCATAGACACTTAGAAGACGGCCAGTGTGTTCCAAGAGAAAAGAGGTCTGGATATGGAGATTGAGTCCTGCTGTCTATCAGGTGCTGTGTTGTCATGACGTTGAGATAGAGAAGTAGAACAGTCCATCAAACATTTGCATTGCATGTATGTAGGCAGGAACCACAGGCAAGATGGATTCAACAACTCATCTCAAACCACATTTCAAGAGATGAAGAATAGATATAATCAGACCTTTGGTACTCTGCCATTCTTACAGCATGTCCGCTTTGTGATGGCAAATCCCTTTGATCAAATGCAGATTCTAAATGAATTAAGTGTTTCAAATGTATTAAATAGTATAACTACAGCAATATAAATGCAAATGTTGATCACTGGCAAAAAAAAAAATCTGAACTCTATTAAGTTACTGATAAGAGGCAAGGAAAAAAAACGATCAGTATTTTGACTAGCCAGAACACAAGATGTATCCATAGCCGATTTATTAGATTGTCCATCTGTAACAGCATTTCCTCACTTGTCACAGTCTCTTCCCTTTCTTTTCATGATGTTATTTGTCCTTTTTGTCTTAAAGGTACTGGAGCAAGGTATCAATATTGTCTGTCTTTTGTCAGATTTCCCTCAGAAGATCTCTTTTATCACTTTAAATGGGAGCAAATTGTAGAGCAGTGAGAGGGAACCTGGTTTTTTAGAATCACAATGAACAGGTCAGTTAGAGCAACACACACATGTGTATGCATAGGTCTCTGTTAGTCTCGATAGACCATGGATTTGCACCTTTGAAGATTTCCAGGGCACAAGCCTGGGCAAGGTTTTTTTTTATGGAAGACCGGCAGTTGGCCAAGCTGCAAGTCTCCCCTCTCCACGCAACCAATGTTATGAATGGCATTAGGACCCATAGAGCTTGGCACCGGTGTCGTCACAGAGCTAGCCATTTTCAGATCACTAGACGAATGCTTTAACCACTTGGCCATGCGCCAACACACATAATAATGAAGGAATTCAGCAGGTCAGGCAGCATCTACGGAAAGGAATAAGGAGTCGGTGTTTTAGGTTGAGACCCCTCATCAGGCCTGGAAAGGAAGAGGGAAGAAGGCAGAATAAGAATGTGGGGGAGGGGAAGGAGCACAAGCTAGAGTGTGATAGGTGAAGCCAGGTGACGGGTGTGGAACGCAGGTGGTTAGGCGAGTGGGGTGAAGTGAGAAGCTCGGAGGTAATAGGTGAAAAAGATAAACCATAGAACTATAGAACACTACAGCACAGTACAGGCCCTTTGGCCCTCCATGTTGTGCCAACCAACATAATCCTTTAAAAAAAGTACTAAACCCACACTACCCGTAACCCTCCATTTTTCTTTCATCCCTGTGCCTGTCCAAAAGGCTCTTGAATACCCCTAATGTTTTAGCCTCCACCACCATCCCTGGCAAGTCATTCCAGGCACTCACAACCCTCTGAGTGTCTGTGTATATATTAAAAAAAAACTTCTCCCTGATGTCTCCCCTAAACTTCTCTTCCTTAATCTTGTACATATGACCTCTGGTGTTTACTATTGGTGCCCTGGGAAAAGGGTACTGACAATCCACCCTATCTATGCCTCTCATAATCTTGTAGACCTCTATCAAGTCCCCTCTCATTCTTCTACGCCCCAAAGAGAAAAGTCCCAGCTCTGCTAACCTTGCTTCATAAGACTTGTTCTCCAAACCAGGCAACATCCTGGTAAATCTCCTCTGCACCCGCTCCATAGCTTCCACATCCTTCCTATAATGAGGTGACCAGAATTGAACACAATACTCTTAAGTGTGGTCTCACCAGAGATTTGTAGAGTTGCAACATGACCTCTCTAATCTTGAACTCAATCACCTTGTTAATGAAGCCTAGCATCCCATTGGCCTTCTTAACTACCCTATCAACCTTGAGGGACCTTGAGCGACCTTGAGGGATGTATGGATTTGAACCTCAAGGTCCCTTTGTTCATCTACACTCTTAAGTAACTGACCATTAATCCTGTTTTCAGTCTTCTGGTTTGTCCTTCCAAAATGCATCACCTCACACTTGGCCGGATTGAACTCCATCTGCCATTTTTCTGTCCAACTCTGCAGCCTGTCTATATCCTCTTGTAACCTTCGACCACCTGCAGCTCCATCCACTACTCCTCCAATCTTCGTGTCATCTGCAAACTTACTCACCCATCCTTCCGCCTCTACATCCAGGTCATTTATAAAAATCACAAATAGCAGGGGTCCCAGAACAGATCCCTGCGGCACTCTACTAGTCACCGATCTCTAGGCAGAATACTTTCCTTCCACAACTACCCTCTGCTTTCTTCCTTTAAGCCAATTTTTTATCCAAACAGCCACTTATCCCATGCCTCATGACTTTCTGGATGAGTCTCTCATGAGCAACCTTGTCAAATGCTTTGCTAAAGTCCATGTAGACCACATCCACTGCCCTACACTCATCAATTTCTTTTGTTACCTCTTCAGAAAACTCAATCAGGCTCATGAGGCACGATCTTCCCTTCACAAAGCCATGTTGACTATCCATGAGTCGACTGTACTTCTCCAAATGCTCGTAGATCCTATCCTTAAGAATCCTTTCCAGTAGTTTGCATTCCACAGACGTAAGACTCACTGGCCTATAGTTCCCCGGTTTCTCCCTATTACCTTTTTTAAACAAGGAAACTACCTTTGCCATTCTCCAGTCCTCCGGCACTTCCCCTGCAGCCAAAGAGGATTCAAAGATCATAGCTAATGCTCCTGCAATCTCTTCTCACAATTCCCACAACAACCTGGGGTGTATCATATCTGACCCTGGGGATTTATCAATCTTAATGTTTTTAAGAAGATCCAGCACTTCTTCTTCCTTAATCTCCACCAGCACACAGGCCTGCTCTACTTCAACCTCACCCTGTTCAAGATCCTTTTCACTTGTGAATACTGAAGCAAAGTATTCATTTAGGACCTCCCCAACCTCCTCCACTTCCAGGCACATGTTGCCCTCTTTATTCTTTAGGTCCCACCTTCATTCTCGTCATCCTCCTATTCTTCACATATGCATAGAACGCCTTGGGGTTCTCCTTAATCCTGCATGCCAAGGCCTTCTTGTGCCCCCTTTGAGCTCTCCTAAGTCCTTTCTTTAGCTCCTTCCTGGCTACCCTATATTTCTCATGAGCCCCTCCTACTTCCTGCTTCTTGTATCTAACATACGCTTCCTTTTTCCTGTTGATGAGTTGCCTCACATGTTTTGTCAGCCAGGGTTCCCTTTTTCTACCATTTTTTCCTTGCCTCAGTGGGACAAACCTATCCTGAACCCAGCTCAAGTGGTCCCTAAACTTCTCCCACCTTGCTTTCACCTTTGAACATCTGTTTCCAATTTACTCTCACTAGTTCCTACCTCATCCCTTCAAAGTTAGCCTTTCCCCAGTTAAGCACTTTACCATTTTGTCTGATTTTATCCCTTTTCATAGCTATGTTGAAGCTAAGGGAGTTGTGTTCACTCTCACCAAAATGCTCCCCCACCAAGAGGTCTGCCAACTGACCAGTTTATTTACCCTGGTCCATAAAGGGCTGAAGAAGAAGAAATCTGATAGGAGAGTAGAGAGGACCATGGGAGAAACGGAAGGAAGAGGGTCACCAGAAGCAAGTCAGGAGAAAAATGGGGAAAGAGAGACAGAATGGGAAATAAAAAAAAGAGGGAAAGGAGAGGGAAGTTAGAGAAATCGATTTTCATGCTATCGGGTTGTAGGCTACCAATAAACTTCCTAATTGACCAACAACCCAATTAGCCAAGTCACTTCTTAACCAAGCAAAATGAAAATTTAATAAATAGCTGAAGGGCTGAGAAAGGCTCCGAAATGAAAGTGGATTACGTATTTTAAAGTCAAGTCAATAATAAAGAATAAAGGAAGGAAAACAACTTTAAGTAAGGTTGAGACAAAAGAAAATATCTGAGCCAAGCTGCAGGGGATTGTGGTGGTAGAAAGGATTATTGGGTGCAATTAATATTTAACACTTGCAGTTGATAAAGAGATCTTCACTTTCTGCAATCATCATGATTCATATTGACCAGACAGATATGGTAAGTTTATGACAGTTAGCACCTCTCAAGGTTGAGTCAAGAGTTAATGTAATGTTTTCTCAAAGTTAACAGCAGGATGAGGCAATTAACATCATGCATTCTAGGTTCTGTCTGCAATTGTTTATCTAAGCAGAAGTTGTTTTCCTTTTTCATTTAAGTAACAGCAAACAACCTCACCATTATTGTGACAGAAAATTCTGCCAAATTATTTCCTTTTTTGGCTCACTTTTGACTCAGGTGTGTTGATCTTGGTGTTATCAACTTTTTTCCGTGATCATTTTAATTTGAAGCTTAAGCTAACATGCAGATTCAGCAGACTTTTAGGAAGGCAAATGGGATGTTCATCTTTACTTCTGGAAGGTTTGGGTAAAAATGTCTTACTACAATTGTACATTCTGTACTTCAGCATTAGCTACCTCCTATACCCAATAAAGTAGCCACTGATTTTACCTCTATAATCTTCTGCTGCTGCAGCCTATCCACTTAAAAGTTCAATGTGCTGTGCATTCCGAGATACTCTTCTGCACACCACTGTTGTAAACATGTGGTTATTTGAATTACTGTTGCCTTCTTGTCAGCTTGAAGCAGCCTGGCCATTCTCCTCTGACCTCTTTCATTAACAAGGCATTTTCACCCACAAACCTGCCGTTTACTAGTTTTGTTTTGTGTTTTTGTTTGCATCATTCTCTATAAATTATAGGAACTGATGTGCATGAAAATCTCAGGAGATCATTAGTTTCTGAGATACTCAAACCACCCTGTCTGCATCAACAATCATTTCACAGTCAAAGTCACTTAGACCACATATCTTTCCCGTTCTGATGTTTGTTCTGAACACCCATTAAGCCTCTTGACTATATATGTATGCTTTTACGCATTTAGTTCCTGCCACCTTATTTGCTGATTAGATAAATGTATTAATAAGCAGGTATCTGGGTATTCCTAATAAAGTGTGTAACTTTGGTGAGACCACATTAGTAGTAGTGTGTTCAACTTTCCGACTTCTTTCATTAAAAAAGGGAGATACTTTGCACAGAGGGAAAACATCAAAGACTTAGCAGGCTGAATCCAGGGATCCAGGAATGAAGAATTGAGTAGCTCCAATGATTAGAAGAATACGCAATGACCTCATTGAGGCATAAAAAATGCTTAGAAGGCTTGATACAATCAGATTCATATTCAGTCAGATTCAGATTTATTTATCATATTTACATTGAGGCATACAGTGAAATGCATTGTTTGCATAAACAACCAACATACCCGAGAATGTGCTGGGGCCATAAGAGTTGCCACACATTCAAGTGCTAACAAAGTCTGCCCACAATGTTCAGCAAAACAGTACAGCAGCAGCAATGATAACAGCAAAACAAGACAACAGCAGCAAAGCAAGCTGACCTGCACTTCCACCCACTCACTCTCACACACACACATATGGAGACAATGTTTCTGCTGGCTAAGGAGAATAGAACTAGAAGACACTGTTAGAAAATAATATTCAAGACATTCAGTAGAACAACTTCTCTTCCTCAGCATGATTGTGAGTTTTTGAAATCCCCAATCCTGGACAGGTTCCGATGCTCAGAGACTGACTGCATTGGGACCTGAAGCAAATATATGATACAGACATAGTATCATGCAGGGAAATAGTATCATGCAGGGAAATAGTTTTGTGATGGAAGAGCAGCCATGATATTGCATGCTGTAGCAAATCACAGAGATAAATGATCCAATCTTGCTTCAGCTTATTAAATTCCAGACTAACAGCAGAAGCTGTATCTTGGTGGATGATTTTGACTTGTACTGAGTAAGTATCTTAGTATCTTTGGCAACAAACTTCAAATGACCTGTCAGTTCTGTTGGATTTGACTGGCCAGTAATTTATACTTGTAGTATCAAAAAGGCACAAATCCTCATCATTTTCTTACTTCGAGCTGAATGCAAAATTCTAATGATGTAGAGAATGAGGTAGTTTCAAAATAAGTATTCATTTATTGGTGTGGGACATTGCTACCAAGATCAAAATATGTTGTCCACCCATAATTGCCCCTGAGAAGGTAAAAGTGAACAGCCTACTTGAACTGCTACAGTCCTATTGACAAAGGTACACCTGCTGTAGGCCGGTAATAAACATGATTTAAATGACAAAGGACTAGACATACATTTCCAAGGAAGAGCATAGAGTCATAGAGTCAAAGAATTATTCCTCAAGGGCAAGCACAAAGGACCTTCAACCCAACTTGTCCATGCCAATCAAGTTGTTTACCTGAGCTTCTCTAGTTACATTTCCCCACATTTAGTCTATATTTCTCCAAACTTTTCATATCCAATGTAAAACTTGAAGCAGAATCTGCAGTTACATTGTTCTGCATTTCCTCCTTCTTTGAGGTACAGGTCACGGATTTCGGAGGTGCTTTTGATATCATATGCTGATTGACACCACTCAAACATGATCTTTGTCAAATGTTTGCAGCACCTACTAAAATATCCAGAAGAAGGTCATATGATGAGATGATATATGAGACTTTATTGAATAATGCATAAAAATGTTGCACCATGCGATGGCCTCTAGTCTTCTATCTTCATAGATCATTATTTAGCAAGAAAGATTAACAGAGGAGCTTTATAGGACAACAGAGTGGGATATTTTATGCAGCATAAAACCATGGGGAGGATGTCGCAGACTTTACTTTGCTGGAACACTGCTGCTTCAGCGATTGCTACTTAATTTGACACCAACAGGGAAAATTGGTTTGTAATATTGGAAGCTGTGTCAGTGTCTCCAGATCAACGAATAATCATTCACTTTTAAAACAAATAATAAAAAATCCCTAAAATCAGAATCAAAGTAGGCATTTTATGAGGACTCCAGCAACTTGAGCACAAAATCTGAAGTGTTTTCCAGTAAATTACTGCGGATGAAATACATCTTGGAGGAACTATTAATCCAAGGAACAACCAGATTTCCCAGGTGAGGATTATTTTCCAATAGTACTAAAATTCTTCTGAGTGTCATGGTGAATATTTTTAACAAATCATTAGAAGCTATTTGGTTTTGGATGGCATGGTAGCAGTTTTAATAAAGGACATCTCTTTACAGCTTTAGCGATCACCAGTTGGGGTTCAATTCCCACTGTTGCCTGTAAGAAGTTTCTACATTTTCCCCATGACTATGTAGGTTTCCTCCAGGTCCTCTGGTTTCATCCCACATTCCCAAAAAGACATATTGTTAGTATTAATGAGTTGAAAGCATGTGATGACACTTGTGTGCTACCCAGCACAACCCTTACTGATTTGATATGATGAAATCAATGTATCTCACTGTATATTTTGATGTGAAAAATAAAGCTAATCTTTATTATTATCTAAAAGGATATTCCCAGGACTGGAAAATTTGAGTTATAAGGAGATGACTTTTTTCCCAGGAGTGGAGTGTGATGGTATTGGATTTGACAGCTCATATGAAGATCTCAGATGAAACTCAGATGAAGATCTTAAGCCTTATCCAATATAAATAGCCACAGGTACCCTCACTAAAGGTAGATTGTACTGTAATTACCTAGTCTTCAAAGACTAGTTCACTTCTCTGTTTATTCTTCACAGAGGGTCTAGCTGTCAATACCCAATATTTGAATGGTGTATCTGCCTCCCTACCAAGGAGAAGATACTTACAGCTAACAAAGAGACAATTCATTAATTTTCAGTGATACACATTACTGATAGCCAATGCTTGTTTGTAGCTATGAGTTTGTTTAATAAAGTAAAAAAAGTTTAAATTCAAACATTATTAAAACACATTTAAAACTCACAGAGAATTTCTATCTTAAACATTTCTAATTACAAACCATTTCTACAACACAACGTTTTTCCAAATCAAAGCATTTCTAAAACACAAAGCATAAAATGAATTGTAAAGCATAGAAACATAGAAAACCTGCAGCACAATACAGGCATTTCAGCCCACAAAGCTGTGCTGAACATGTCCTTACCTCAGAAATTACCTAGGGTTACCCATAGCCTTCTATTTTTGTGAGCTCCATGTACCTATCCAAGAGTCTCTTAAAAGACCCTATCTTATGCACCTCCACCACCCTCGCTGGCAGCCCATTCCATGCACTCACCACTCTTTGTGTTAAAAAAAACTTACCCCTGACTTCTTCTCAGTACTTACTTCCAAGCACCTTAAAACCGTGCCCTCTCATCTTAGCCACTTCAGCCCTGGGAAAACGCCTCTGACTATCCACACGATCAATGCCTCTCATCATCTTATATACCTCTATCACCTCTCATCCTACTTCACTCCAAGAAGAAAAGGCCAAGTTCACTCGAACTATTCTCTTAAGGCACACTCCCCATGGCCTATATTTACTAGAATTCAGAAGATCGAGGCGTGACCTCATTGAAAGCTATTGAACGATGAAAGGCCTTGGTAGAGTGGATGTGAAGAAAGTGTTTCTATGGTGGAAAAGTCTAAGACCAGAGAACACGGCCTCAGAATAGAGGGGTGTCCTTTTAGAATGGAGATGAGGAGGAATTTCTTTAAGTAGAGAATGGTGAATTTGTGGAATTCATTGCCACAGGCAGCTGTGGTGGCCAAGCCTTTATGTATATTTAAGGCTGAGGTTGATAGATTCTTGATTGGTCATGGTATGAAGGGATATGGGGAGAAGGCAGGAGACAGGGGCTGAGAGGAAAACGGTGGAGCAGACTTGATGGGCCAAATGACCTAATTCTGCTCATGTATCTTATGTCTTCTGTCTGTGATGTTATGCTGAGCTAATTACACTAGTAGTTCAGTGCCTTACTGAATTAATCCATTCTATCTAATCTCTATACCCGTCCAGTGTGACATCGATACTAAAAAAATGAATAAATAGAATTGTTTTTGGTTATTTACTTGTATAGTTTTGATGTGATTTCCTTTAACAACGATAACGCTCCTAAAAAGTACTCCACACCACTTTATATTAATGTACGTTTTGTGGTTGTTGTAACATGTGGTACGAAGTAATCTATTCTGGTAAATGAGCTATGAAACCATTAAAAATACATTTGTCCTCGTGAAGTTATTCATGTGTTTTACAGTTTTAAAAAACTACTCAGCACATTCAAATTCTGTGACTAATTTTCAAATAAAATGATGGCTATTATTTCATGATCAATGAAAGGTAAGAATTCAGTTACGTTCTTTTTCTGGTAATTATTTTTGTATGTGAACATTACACTTTCATGCAAGATTATTCTCTTAAATAACAGAAATCAAAATTATAAACATATGATTTAAAATAAAATGACTGCTCTTTCAAATTACAATATTATTTTCCTTTCATGACAAATGAATGGCATTGCATTTGCATTTGAATGAAACAAGCCATTGTTGAGCTGTTCTATGCACAAATCTTTTTCCCACACCATGAATTCCTAAGTAAGATTGACAGCTTGAAGGGGACTGGTGATTGATTAGGGATAGTCTGTTGTGGCTTGTGTTCTGCAGAAATGGCTGAAGCAGCTTGAATTTATTTTTCACATAATTTATGTGCAAGTAGCAGAATAAGCAAATAATCTGAGGTCAAGGAGCAGAATTTTAAACTTCTCTGTGCACAGTCTCCTCAGTATGCTCGTATTTAATGCTTCTTCCTCAGTGGCTTTGCCTGATCTTACCAGAATCAAAGTAAAATTGAACTGAATGGAAGAGAACAACACGTCTCAGAACAACTGGTTGAGCATATTTCACCAAGCGCCTTCCTTTCATTATCTAATCCTTGGGTAATTAGAGATTGTGGTTGGACTGCCGTCACACGAAGAGATAAAAACATTCTTGAAGCCAAAACCCCAGACATTCTGCACCAATCCTGGACACCTCTGATCATGCCCTTTTACCTGGTGAGGTATAGACATTAGGAAGAAGGGAGCAGGTTAGTTAGGCAGTTAAGTTCTAGTGGCACCACATCAGGGACTGAATGGCCTATTCTGGTGCTGTACTGTTCTAAGTTGGTTAAACCAGCTTTTATTGCCTGTCCCTTTTGTGATGACAATTAAGTAGATTGCTAGACCATCCCAGAAGTTTTTTTTAATAAAGATTCAATCCTATTGGTAAAGCCTAGAACAGGCATGGGCAAACTACGGCCCGTTAAGCTTTTTAATCCGGCCCGCAGAACTTGATGAAATTATATTAATAAACCTTGTTAACGTTTTTTCCCCGCAATTCTGGCGTTTTCCCAATAGATGACGCACTCTATATACATTGACCTTTGTTGAGGTGCAGCGTATTACTCTACATTTGCGCTTTACTCTTTGTTCGGCTCGACCTATTTGTGTGAACAGGTGTTCAGTGTCATGAACATCAACAAAGCCAGCCACAGATCCAAGTTAACTGACCAACACCTCAGATCCATCCTGAGAATCGCCACAACAAAACTAAATCCAGACTTTGATGCGCTGGCTAAAAAGGGAGACCAGCAACACTGTTCCCACTGAAATTAAAAATAAGTTTCTTCGTTGTGTTATGTAAAAAATGCATTTGAAAATATTTTTTTCAATAAGCCTTACATGTTACATGTCATTTCTGTTAAGTGATGGACATGAGTAGGTGCACAGGTGCATGTACGTTCTCAAAATAAAAAATGCGCTCCAGATCAAATAACGCGCTCCGCATACTGGTGCGCTGTCATTGTTCTGTCTTTGTGCTGGTCGTTGTTGAGTTTTGGCACAGGGGACAATTGAATAAGAAGGAGCAGGACAAGTAGACCTGCATCTCCTACCGTCTTTGAAATAAAGACAGGCAGGAGGAGAGTGATGATGATAATACCTTGAAGGATAACAGAATTTTCAGTGCTTTAAAATAATAACTGTTACTATTAAAAAAAGCTGTATTTTATTCATTTAATTTTCAGTCATTTCAATAAATAGCTAAATACCATGGGACTTCAAAGACAGATATTTTGTTGTAATGCATTTGTTCATTTTCAATTGAAATTAAAGCACATGTTTTCTACATATCCCATGATATTTTATTTTCTCTTATGAGGTGTATTACCAAAACACTCCATCCATCTGCTCCTGGTCCGGCCCCCCTGTCAAATTTTAGAACCCTTTGTGGCCCGCAAGTCAAGAAGTTTGCCCACCCCTGGCCTAGAATCACAAATAGAGTCACAAGCAAGTCCAACTTAATGCAACTTTTATCCATATCCTTCCTTTCATTATTTAATTCCTTCGGTAATATGAGATTGTGGGCAGGCTGGTGTCACACTAAGAGATAAGCACCTTCATGAAGCTATAAACTCTGAAATTCTGTCCCAATCTGAGACATGGGCATTAAGTATTTAATAAAAGCAACAAGATGCTTTTTTTTAATGTGATGCTGCAAGAGATCTAGTGTCTTTTATACACTGAAGATGTCATGCTAATTCCAATCACAGGGGAAGACACTTTGAGGTACTTGGGGGAAATGTTTGTGAAAATAGAGCTGTTGGAGAGTGCTTAAACTAATTTGGCAAGGAGGTGGGAAATGGAATGAAGTGACTCAGGATAGGAGGAATGGCAAACAAAGCAAAGATAGCATGCATTCAGACTATTAGGAAGGGCAGGCAGATGATAGGACAAAATTGCAGCCAGCAAGCAAGAGGTTCTGCTGGTAAAGAATGGCATCAGAGCGGTAGAAAGATGTGAGATTAGATCCTTGTGATTTGAGTTAAGAAACTGCAAGGGTGAAAGGATCCTGATGACAGTTAGATACAAGCATCCAAACAGCAGCTGGAACGTGGACTACAGATTACAGCGGGAAGTAGAAAGGAAGCATCAAAAGGGCAATGTTATGATAGTCATGGGAGATTTCAACATACAGGTGGATTGGGGAAAATCATGCTGGTAATGGAGCTCAAGAGACAGAATTTGTTGAATGCCTATAAGACGGCTTTTTAGAGCAGTTTGTCATGGAGCCTATTAGGGAACCAACAATACTGGATTTGGTGTCATGTAATGAACCAGAAGTGGTTAGGGAGGTTAACATAAAGGAACCCTTAGGAGGCAGTGATCACACAAAGTTTAACTTTAAAATTTGATAGGGAGAAGGTAAGATCTGAAGTAGCAGTATTTCAATGGAGTACAGGAAATTACAGTGGTATGAGAGAGGAGCTGGCCAAAGTAAATTGGAAAGAGATGCAGGCAGGGATGACAGCAGATCAGGAATGGCTTGATTTTTTGGGAAAAAAGAGGAAGGGAAAAAAGAGATATATTCTAAAAACAAATAAATACACAGGTGGCAAAATAGTACAACCGTGGCTGACAAGGGAAGTCAAAGCTAAAGTAAAACCAAAAGAGAGGGCATACAACAGGAAGATATAGCAGGAAGAAAGAGAATTGGGATGTTTTTAAAAACCAACAAAAAAGAAACTAAAAAAAAACACAAAATGCTGGCAGAACTCTGCAGGCCAGACAGCATCTATTGGAGGAGGTAGTGACGACGTTTCAGGCCGAAACCCTTCATCAGGAGAGAAGTAACATGGGATGGTCGAGGGTGGATAAGAAGTGGGGGGAGGGATAAAGTAGAAAGCTGGGAAGTGATAAGCTGAAGGGAAATGGGCTGGGGGAAGGTGGAGAATTATGGGAAATAAAAGAGAAAGATAGGTAGGGCTGGGAGGAGATTATAGTGAGGGGGAGAAAAAAGAGAGAAAGAGAACCAGACAAAAATTATAGATAGGGATGGGGTAAGGGGGGGGGCTGGGGTATCAACGGAGGTCAGTGAGTTGAATGATCATGCCAGCAGGAGGAGGATACCTAGGTGGGAGATAAGGTATTGCTCCATCAACCTGCGTGTGGCCTCATCTTGATGGTAGAGGAGGCCATGGACAGACGTATCGGAGTGGGAGTGATCTGTGGAATTGAAGTGAGTGGCCACAGGGAGATCCTGCCACTGCTGGAGGACTGATTGTCGGTGTTCGGCGAAATGGTCTCCCAGTCTGCGGCAGGTCTCCCCAATGTATAAATGGCCACATCGGGAGCACCAGATACAGTATATCACCCCAATTGACTCACAGGTGAAGTGGTGCCTCACCTGAAAGGACTGTCTGGTGCCTAGGATGGTGGTGAGGGAAGAAGTGTGGGGGCAGGTGTAGCACTTCTTCTGTTTGCAGGGATGAGTGCTCGGAGGGAGGTCAGTGGGGAGGGATGGGGGGGATGAATGGACAAGGGAGTCGCGTAAGGAGCGATCCCTGCGGAAAGCCGAGAGTGGGTGGGAGGGGAAGATGTGGCTGGTGGTGGGATCACGTAGGAGGTGGCGGAAGTTATGGAGGATTATACGTTGGATCTGTAGGCTGGTAGTGTGACAGGTGAGGATCAGGGGGATCTGTAGGCTGGTAGGGTGATAGGTGAACTAGAAAATACAAAGATATTAATAAACTTTCATTAAGTGTTTAATATACAAGAAAAAAAGCAGGTCACATAATATAAAACATTGACCATAGAGGTGAATGCAAACTTAGTGAGTCTATACAGCACACCAGTAAAACATACACTGGCAGGGAATTGAATTTCTCAGACCCAAGTTTCTATCATAAAATTATATGCTACAAAAAGTATCTAATCATCTATTTTTCACTTCAATCTCATTCTTTTAAGTTTTCTCCTGGTCCACTGGATGTTTTATTCCCCAGCATTTATTCATTCTCTTCTGAAAAGCATTAATGATAATGTATACCATTACCTGTTCATTTTTAATGGCCTCTGGTAATTCCTTAAATTTATAACCTCCAATCTCTGACCTTAATACCATTGGGATTCATTTCTTTTGAATGTAGAGGATTTCCAAACCCTTTCCTTAACTTTTTCTATATAAAGAAACAATAAACTGAATATAGAGTTGCACTAATCACATGAAGTGGCAATTTTGGCCAAAGTACAGATAAATCATTGGGATTCATTTGGACATTGTTATAGCTTAGAACAGAAAGGTAACAAGAAGTTTGCATATAACTTTGATCAAACCATACTCATGCACAGTTCTTGCCAATATTAAAGAAATGATGTAGGAGATGCAAGAGATTTGCAAAGATGGATGCCACATTTGAGAAGTTGGGATCATCACAAAAGACTAAAATAGCTAGGTTTATTTTCTATTGGTAAAAGAAAGTGAAGGCTGGCTTGAATTTCTGACCAGGTATGCATTTTAAGCCAATAACCCTTATTAGGTTTACTCTGTAAGGAACACAGTCAACTTCGAAATTGAACAACACTAGTATTCCAACACTAATTAAGTCAAACATCAGGAGCTGAGTAGAACTGAGCACCAGTAGTCCACTACATTTCCTGTACAACTGACCAAATATGACTTGCTTTTCAGACATTATTTGCTGTGTAAAATTCAGAAATATTAATTAGTTTCTTCAATTGGTCTTCCTTCAGTCACACTAGTGTAAGTGACTATCTAATATGACAAAGAATAGATAAATATACCAGCTGGCTTTGAATAAATGTCTCTTACTGATTAAACAAAAATAATCCTGGATTTAAAATCACACATCAGAACCTTGAGCATGCATACATAATCTCCATGGGCCAATTTATTATAACTAATCCTTAGCTCATTGACATCAGTCTGAGGACTGCAGTCCAAGATTTGGAGGTGGTGTTGGAGGCAGACAGCCTACACATTGGAAGCAAGAAGAAGGGGAAACATGAATGTCATTGGTCAGCATTTCTTCTTTTCATTCAAAGCCTCTGGACAATAGTGACAAGCCTATTACTTGACACTTTCCTAATTGTTCCCTTGACCCAAAAGACAATGAAAGGCCTTTTTCAGAGTAGCAAGTTTAAAGTAACAACATATCTGAGAGCTGGATTGCGCAGATAGTCAAAATCAGGTGCAGACTGATGATTTCCCTCCCTAAGGAACATTAGTAAATAAGCTGTGATTTACATTGACTTGGCAAATTTGTTAACACCAATATCAGATTAAAATTCCTGTACTTAGTTAACTTTAACTTCAACAAACCTCTGTTGTCATGATTGAAGTTGTACTCATTTCTAGGTTACTCAACATTTTATAGCCAATTAGAGAACTTAACCACCATGCTTTAAATTTTACATGAGATTACTACAGTATACACTTGCTCCAGAACATTTGTCAGTGAGTTTATTGATCATATGTATCAGGTTGGACAGATTATCTCTGATTTACTTTGAATATTGCCAATAATTCATTCCAGGGATTTAGTATCGCTTCCATTTGCCTGGCTATATTGCACTGTAAAATAGAATGTTATTCACATAATGAGTAAGGTGAAGTGGACTTACCTGTCTACAATTCCACAAAGGTCTACTTGTAGGTCACTGAAGTTCCCATGCAACCCTTGGTGTACCAAGATGAGATCTGCTGGCTGATTGTCTATGAAGATGAGTTGCATGCAGCCATGAAAAGCACCAAAGGGGTTTGAACATCCATTGTCACTGGCAGCTTCAGGGCAGCCTTAGGAGCACAACACAGGCATAACAATTAGAAACAATGCTAAGGCAATGATTAGAGTGAGACACTTAGACAAATATCACTGGCCATAGAAATAGTAGTTGCTTTCATCAGATCTTCTTTGATTTCCCAAGTACTTAAAAAACAATAATAAGGCCATAAAACCATAAGTAAGGCAACAAATTTTACAGATTCACCATACTCTGGCTATAGAAAAATTTCCCAATCTTCATTCTAAATGGACATCCCTCTCTTCTGAGATTTTACTCTCTGGTCCTAGTCTTCCCCACTATGGAAAAAATCCAACATATCCAACATATAGACCTTTCTACAAGTGATAGGTTTTAATGAGATTTCCCTCTTATTCTAAATTCCAACTAGTACAGCCCAGAGCCATCAAAATTCTCAAATGGTAAGTTTTTCATTCCCAGAATAATTTTTGTGAACTTCTTTTGAATGTTCTCTAATGTCCATACATACTTTCTTCTGGTAAAAGGCCCAAAACTGATCACGATGCTCGAAATGAAGCCTCACAAGTGCCTTGTAAAGCCTCAGCTTTACTTCTTTGTTTGTATACGCTAGTCTTCTTGAAATGAATGCTAACTTTGCATTTGTTTTCCTCACCACTGACTCAATCTGCAAGTTAACCTTCAGGAAATCCTGCACAAAGACTCCCAAGTCCCTTTGCACTTTGTATATTTAATTTTCGCCCAATATAGAAAATATTCTGCACTTTTATTCCTTCCACCAAAGTGCATGACCATACACTTCCCATCAGCCACTTCTTTGCCCCATTCTCCCAATCTGTCCAAATCTTTCAGCCGATGCCCTGCTTCCTCAACACTACCTGCCCCTCCATCTATCTTCATATCATCTGAAAACTTTGCTACAAAGCCATCAATTCCATCATCCTAATCATTGCAATACAATGGAAGAAGAAGCAGTCCATACACCTACCTCTGTGGAACACCACTAGTCATCAGCAGCCAATAAAAAAAGGCTCTCTTTATTCCCAATGTGTACACCTGCCAACAGCCATTGATCTATCCAGGCTCCTATTTCCTGTAATACCACGGGCCCTTGTCTTGCTAAGCAGTCTAATGTGTGGCAGCTTGTCAAAGAACCTCGAAAAATCCAAGTACACTGCATCCCGTAATTCTTCTTTGTTATTCCTGCTTGCTATTTCCTTAAAGAATTTCAACGGATTTGTCAGGCACAATTTTCCTTTAAGGAAACCATGCTGATGTTGGCTTGTTTTCATACATGCCTCCATTTACCTTGAAACCACATCCTTAAAGATCAACTTCAACATCTTCCCACCTACTGAGATCAAGCAAACTGACCCATAATTTCCTTTATTTTGCCTTCCTCACTTCTTGAAGAGTGGAGTGACATTTGCAATTTTCTGGTCTGCTGGAATCTGGTGATTCTTGAAAGATCATTACTAATGCCTCCACAATCTCTCCAGCTACCTCTTTCAGAACCCTGCAGTGTAGTCCATCTGCTCCAGTTGAATTATCAAACTTCAGACCTTTCAGCTTCCTTAGCACCTTCTCCCTTCTCCAACTGCACACACTTCTGCCCCATGACACTCTTGAACTTTTGACATACTGCTAGTGTCGCCCACAGTGAAGTCTGATGCAAAATATTTATCAGTCCACCCGCCATTACTACCTCTCCATTATTTTCCAGTGGTCCAATATCTACATTTGCCTCTTTTACACTTCATATATCTGAAAAAAAATTGGTATCCTTTTGATATTATTGCCTAGCTTACCTTCATATTTAATCTTTTCCCTCCTTATGGTTTTTTAGTTGCCTTCTGTTGGTTTTTAAAAGTTTCCCAATCCTTTAACTCTGTACTTATTTTTGTTCTACTATATGTCCTCTCATTTGCTTTTATGTCGGCCCAAAAAGTCAACTGTACTCTTTTCCATAGATGCTGCCTGGCTGCTGAGTTCCTCCAGCATTTTTTGTGTGAAGATCTTTTTACCCTTGTAATTTCTTAACTCTACGCACAGTGATCCTCCATTTTCCAATCCTCTGTCACCTCTCTTTAATGATTTGATTTCACTTTCATTTTTTACTCACAGAGCCAGACCACTCCCTCTGCCTACCTGCCTGTCCTTTCAACACAATGTGTATCCTTGGATATTAAGCTCCCTATCTTCTTTCAGTATCAACTTCATGATGCCCACAAAGTCATACCTGACAATCTCTAACTGTGCTACATTATTCTGTTCTACCTTATTCTGTCTACTACTTCCATTCAAATGTCACACCTTCAGTCCTTTATTCATTACCCTTTTCATTTCTGTCCCAAGTTATGCTTCAATTTAACCCACTGTCTGCATCTTTGCCCTACCATCTACCTATCCTTCTTTGACATATACACTCACTATACACTGCCTCTGCTTGTAAACTAACAGTCCTCACACTCAGGTTCCCATCTCCCTGCCACATTAGTTTAAACCCTCCCCAGGTGTTACAGCAAACCTGTCTGCAAAGAATTTGATCCCACTCGCATTCAATGTAATGCTTCCCTTTTTTACAAGTCATCTCTTCCCCAGAAGATTTCCCAGTGATCCAGAAATCAGGAGTCCTTCCCCCTGCACCAATTCTTCAGCTACGCGTAATCCAGAGTTACTACCCTGGAGATCCTGCTTTTCAGGGCTTTCTACCTAGCTTGCTAAACTCTCTCTTCAGGACCTCCTCCCTTTTTCATATCTACGTCACTGGTACCAATACGTACCACAATTTCTGGCTGTGCATCCATCCCCTTCAGAATGCCATAAACCCAATTCGAAATGTCTCTGACCCTGGTACTTGCGAGGCAATATATCATGTGGGTGTCTCTATCTCATCCACAAAGCTTGTCTCTATTTCTGTAACTATGGTACCTTCTATCACTACTGCAGTTCTCTTCTCCACCTTACCTTCTGAGCCACAGCACTAGACTCAGTGCCAGCTAATATATTATGCTATTAAAGGCCCTGATTCATGTATTTATATGAAGATCTAATGCAGAATAATGTATATAGTTAGCTGTCAGACCAATTGCTATTATAATTTCAAATACTTTTAAGGAGTGAAACTTAATTGATGCTGTACATTATCTACATTTGACATGCCTAGTTTTTTGGAAACCACTCTCATGACTGTTAAGACAATACTTGTACGAACAATGTGAGCATTGCTTCAATAAGGTAAAAACACTTTAAATTTGGATTTGGTCCACCATTTAAGAAATCTTCAGCGCTGTGGAGAATTGACATTTCCTCAGGTTTCTCCTGCATTTGATACAATTCTTGATGCATGTGTACGCTTCACTCTGTCCTATTAGGTCAGAGAATCAAACTCCAAGTCTCAATGTAAACACCGAGGCTGACAAAGACTGCTTGTATTGTAACATTTTGTTGGAGTAATTTTTGACAATCAAGTGAAGGTAGCGAAGAATTCTGGATAATTAAACCTAACTTCAAGGTCACTGATTCAAGCATGGGGATGAAAGGCTAAGTGAAAAGAGGAGATTAGACTGAAGGACCTGGTAGAAATAACAGATAGCATTATAAAAAGAATAATTTGTGAAGAAAAAGAGGGGTAAAAATGAGATTATTGTCCTGATAGCATTGTGAATGATATAACATTAATTTAAAGGCTGATATTGATAGACTTGTGATGGCCACATTGCAGGATATGAAGCAAATATAGGGCACAGAAAATTACAGCACAGCACAGGCCCTTCGGCCCACAATGTTGTGCTGACCTTTTAAACTACTCTTAGATCAATCTCTCCCACATAGCCCGTCATTTTCCTAAATGCCCCTAAATGTACCTGCCTCTGCCTCTTCCACCATACCAGGCGAGTCACTCCACATACACACCACTCTCTGTGTAAAAACAACTTGAGAATCAATTTGAAGTTAGAAAAATATGAAGGAGTTGAGTAAACCTCGAGTGTTATGTTGGTCTGGTATGTGTTCTCTGAAAGGGTGGTGGATGTAAAATCCAAGTTACATTTATTTAATACCCCGATGAAAGCCAAGAAATATCTTGGTTGTGAATAAATTTAGACAATGCTGAAGTTATACAATCACAATGTGATTCATTACCTGTCAGTAAGATGTTTTTCACATATTAGTCTCCACAACTCAGACATTAAAGTCAATTTAATTTTTTCACTTGGATCATTACTTTACCAGGCAACATCTTAGCTGCATTTCTGAGTATATATCTGGACATGTGTTGTTCAATAGCCCTTAAATATACAGGCAGCTCATAACAAGGCATGTCAAGGTGCTACAGAGGTATCCCCAATGCTCCTCTGCAAAATGTTCTAAGTCTTTCCTTAAGCCACTTGCTCAGCATCGGGTCTCTGATTACAATGTGAGAAGAGGCACGGATTGAGTTGATAAGCCAGAGACACTTTCCTAGAATGCAAATGGCTAATACAAAGGGGCATCATCTTAAGGTGATTGGAAGATAGTATAGGAGGGATGTTGGAGGTAGGTTTTTTCACACCAAGAGCAGTGGGTGTCATGAATGCCATGCCAGGGTTGGTGGTAGTGGTTGATTCATTAGGGAAATTTAATAAACTTTTAGATATTCACATGGATGATAGTAAAATTGCGGGCTATGGAAAAGAGAAGGTTTTGATTTAGTGAGGTAGTGTTCATGGGCTCATTGTCCATTCAGAAATCTGAAGGTGGAGGGGAAGAAGCAATTGCTGAAATGTTGAGTGTGTGCCTTCAGTGTGTGCACCTCCCCCTCAATGGTAGCAACAAGAAGAGGACATGTCCAGCGTGAAAGGGTCCTTAATGATGGATGTCGCCTTTTGATATATGCATGACAGCAGAAGCCCAAAGTGAGCAATGTACTCCTAACCCTGCCAAGGAGAGCTGATCAAATGAGTCAAGGGTCTAACCATACAACCGTATAACAATTTCAGCATGGAAACAGGCCATCTCAGCCCCTCTAGTCTGTGCCGAACGCTTACTCTCACCTAATCCCACTGACCCGCACTCAGCCTATAACCCTCCATTCCTTTCCTGTCCATATATCTATCCAATTTTACTTCAAATGACAATACCGAACCTGCCTCTACCACTTCTACTGGAAGCTCATTTTACACAGCTACCACTCTCTGAGTAAAGAAGTTCCCCCTCATCTTACCCTTAAACTTTTGCCCCCTAACTCTCAACTCATGTCCTCTTGTTTGAATCTCCCCTGCTCTCAATGGAAAAAGCCTATCCACATCAACTCTATCTATCCCCCACATAATTTTAAATACCTCTGTCAAGTCCCCCCTCAACCTTCTACGCTCCAAAGAATAAAGACCTAACTTCTTCAACCCTTCTCTGTAACTTAGGTGCTGAAACCCAGGTAACATACTAATAAATCTTCTCTGTACTCTCTCTATTTTGTTGACAGCTTTCCTATAATTTGGTGACCAGAACTGTACATAATACTCCAAATTTGGCCTTACAAATGCCTTGTACAATTTTAACATTACATCCCAACTCCTATACTCAATGCTCTGATTTATAAAGGCCAACATAGCAAAAGCTTTCTTCACCACCCTATCCACATGAGATTCCACCTTCAGGGAATTATGCACCATTATTCCAAGATCACTCTATTCTATTGCATTCTTCAATGCCCTACCATTTACCCTGTATGTCCTATTTGGATTATTCCTACCAAAATGTAGCACCTCACACTTCTCAGCATTAAACTCCATCTGCCATCATTCAGCCCACTCTTCTAACTGGCCTAATTCTTTCTGCAAGCTTTGAAAATCTTCTTCATTATCCATAATGCCACCTACCTTAGTATCATCTGCATACTTAATAATCCAATTTTCCACCCCATCATCCAGATCATTAATGTATATGGCAAACAAGATTGGACCCAGTACAGACCCCTGAGGCACACCACTAGTCACCGGCCTCCAACCTGACAAACAGTTATCCACCACTACTCTCAGGCATCTCCCATCCAGCCACTGTTGAATCCATTTTACTACTTCAATATTAATACCTAATGATTGAAGCTTCCTAACAAACCTTCAGTGCGGAACCTTGTCAAAGGTCTTACTGAAGTCCATATAGACAACATCCCCTGCTTTACCCTCATCAACTTTCCTAGTAACCTCTTCAAAAAATTCAATAAGATTTGTCAAACATGACCTTCCTTTCTTTTTAAATCTTTTTATTAATTTTAAACAAACATAAATGAAACATGAATACAAAGTGTTTGAGAATACATAATTAATAGTTTTAAATAGACATTCATATAATAATAAAAATATATAACCTCCCAAATTCATAGCATTGATGAACAAAGAAATAAAAAGAGAAAAAAAAAGACCCCAGAAAAAAAAAAGAAAAAAAACACTAACCAACATGGGCCATTGAATAATATTAAGTACATATACAGTAGTGCCAATAACTCCGAACCTCCATCCAAATAATTAAGGATAATATAAGTAAGGTTTAGGAAAAGACAATTCAACTCATATGAAAATGTTGAATAAATGGTCTCCCAAACATGACCTTCCATGCACAAATCCATGTTGACTGTTCCTAATCAGACCCTATCTATCCAGATAATTATATATACTATCTCTAAGAATGCTTTCCATTAATTTACCCACCACTGACGTCAAACTGACAGGCCGATAATTGCTAGGTTTACTCTTAACCCATTTAACCCTTGTTCCGAAACCGTCTGAAAAAATGCCATATACCCCCGATTTGAGGGAAATCCTGGATCAAACTGGCAGAGGAGCATCCGGACATGCATCAAGCTGTTATGCTCTCTAAAGCAGGGGTGACTAAAGGCCTGAAGCTATAAGAGGACAACATAAAATCTCAAATACCCATCCTCTCAAGTTCCAACTATCTCACCTGTGAGATCCTTAATTTGACTTAGTCACTTCAAAACCAACAACACTGAAATGCAAACATGTCATTCTCAATCTTCGTGACAGTACCAGAAGAGGAAACTAATAGGGTCAATACTGGACCATGCCTTGTTAGTGGAAAATAAATGTTTTTGTCCAGTCAAAGGTCGTCTATGCCAAGACAACTTTGGCAGCATATACAAAATCACAGAACAGCACAGAAACAGGATCACTGGGCAGTAGTGCTTGTGCCAGCTTTGATGCCACTTAAAACTGATCACATCTGACTAAACATGCTCTAAATTCTTCCAATCCCTGCCCATCCTTGTCTCTATCTAAATGTGTCTTAAAATGTTGTGAGCATATCTGCTTTGACCACTTCCCCTTGCAGTATGCATCAGCCACCTTCCATTCACGGTGTAAAAAACATTGCCTTATAAATCCCCTTTCAACTTTCTCCATTTCACCATAAAGCTATGCCCTCCTATATTTGACATTTCCTTGCTCGGAAAAAGATTCTAACTATCTACATTTGACTTTTTATAGTGTATATGCTTCAATTGGTTAGTTCTTTTTCTGTGAAAATGCATAGGCCAAAGCAGATACATTAGGCACATTGAAAGCCTATCACTAAACCCCACTTAGGAAAAGTGATACTCTAAAAAGACCAGGTATCAATCTTGATTGTTGGCAAGAACCATTTTGAGATTGTTGGGGCACTACGGTAGCATAGTGGTTAGTGCAAATCTATTACATCTCAGGTGATTGGAGTACGGAGTTCATTTTGACGCTACCTGTGAGAAATTTCTACATCCTTCCCACAAGCGTGTTGGCTTCTTCTAGGAGCTCCAGTTTTGGGCCATGTTCCAATTCAGTTAATAGGTAAATTGTCCTGGGATCAGGCAAAGTTTAAATAGCTGGGTTGCAGGGCAGTGCAGCTCATTGAGCCATAAGGGCCAGTTTCATTCTATTTCTAAATAAAAAATAAAATAAATAAAATAAAGATCCTTTGCAAGAAAGACAAATAGCATACAGGCTTTATTATGGGGGAATTCATGTAACAATAAAGAAGCACTCTTACTATTGTATGGCATGTTGGTGAGATGGCACTTGGAACACTTTCTAGAGATTTAGAAAAAGGCTGTACTAACATTGGAGTTCATCCAGAAGAAAATGTTCAGAGAGCTAGGTAATGTTAGAGATCTATAAGGCTACTATGAAGGAAATTAGGATACCCAGAAGGGGTCTTGGGAAGACCTTGGCGAGCAGGATTAAAGAAAACCCCAAGGCATTCTACAAGTATGTGAAGAGCAAGATAAATCATGAAAGAATAGGTCATATAAAATGTGACAGCGGGAAAGTGTGTATGGAACTGGAGGAAATAGCAGAGGTACTTAATGAATACTTTACTTCAGTTTTCACTATGGAAAAGGACCTTTGTGATTGTACTGATGACTTGCAGCAAGCTGAAAAGGTTGAGCATGTAGATATTAAGAAAGAGGATGTGCTGGAGCTTTTGGAAAGCATCAAGTTGGATAAGTCACCGGGACCAGATGGGATGTACCCCAGGCTGCTATGGGAGGCGAGGAAGGAGATTGCTGAGTCTCCGGAGATGATCTTTGCATCATCAGTGAGGATGGGAGAGGTTCCGGAGGATTGGAGGGTTGCAGATGTTGTTCTTTTATTCAAGAAAGGGAGTAGAGATAGCCCAGGAAATTATAGACCAGTGAGTCTTACCTCAGTGGTTGGTCAGTTGATGGAGAAGATCCTGAGAGGCAGGAGTTATGAACAGTTGGAGAGGTATAATATGATTAGGAGTACTCAGCATGGCTTTGTCAAGGGCAGGTTGTGCCTTACGAGCCTGATTGAATTTCTTAAGGATGTGACTAAACACATTGATGAAGGAAGAGCTGTAGATGTAGTGTATATGGATTTCAGCAAGGCATTTGATAAGGTACCCCGTGCAAGGTTTACAGAAAGTAAGGAGGCATGGGATCCAAGGGACATTGCTTTGTGGATCCAGAACTGGCTTGCCCACAGAAGGAAAAGAGTGGTTGTAGACGGGTCATATTCTGCATGAAGGTCGATCACCAGTGGAGTGACTTAGGAATCTGTTCTGGGACCCTTACTCTTCGTAATTTTTATAGATGACCTGGATGAGTAAGTGGAGGGATAAGTTAGTAAGTTTGCTGATGACACAAAGGTTGGAGGTGTTGTGGATAATGTGGAAGGCAATCAGAGGTTACAATGGGCCAAGAAGTGGCAGATGGAGTTCAACCCAGATAAGTGTGAAGTGGTTCATTTTGGTAGGTCAAATATGATGGCAGAATATAGTATTAATGGCAAGACTCTTGGCAGTGACAATAGACAATAGACAATAGGTGCAGAAGTAGACCATTCGGCCCCTCGAGTCTGCACTGCCATTCTGAGATCATGGCTGATCATTCACTATCAATACCCAGTCCCTGCCTTGTCCCCATATCCCTTGATTCCCCTATCCATCAGATATCTATCCAGCTCCTTCTTGAAAGCATCCAGAGAATTGGCCTCCACCGTCTTCCGAGGCAGTGCATTCCACACCTCCACAACTCTCTGGGAGAAGAAGCTCTTCCTCAACTCTGTTTTAAATAACTGACCTCTTATTCTCAATCCATGCCCTCTGGTACTGGACTCTCCCAACATCTGGAACATATTTCCTGCCTCAATCCTATCAAATCCTTTAATTATCTTAAACGTTTCAATCAGATCCCCTCTCAATCTCCTCAATTCCAGCGTGTACAAGCCCAATCTCTCCAATCTCTCTGCGTAAGACAGCCCTGCCATCCCAGGAATCAACCTAGTGAATCTACGCTGCACTTCCTCAATTGCCAGAATGTCCTTCCTCAAACCTGGAGACCAAAACTGTACACAATATTCCAGGTGTGGTCTCACCAGGGCCCTGTACAAATGCAAAAGGACATCCTTGCTCTTGTATTCAATTCCCCTTGTAACAAAGGCCAACATTCCATTTGCCCTCTTCACTGCCTGTTGCACTTGCTCATTCACCTTCATTGACTGGTGAACTAGGACTCCTAGGTCTCTTTGCATTTCTCCCTTACCTAACTCTACACCGTTCAGACAATACTCTGCCCTCTTGATCCTGCTTCCAAAGTGGATAACTTCACATTTATTCACATTGAATGACATCTGCCAAGTGTCTGCCCACTCACTCAGCCTATCCAAGTCTCCCTGTATTCTCCTAACGTCCTATTCGCATGTCACACTGCCACCCAGTTTAGTATCGTCAGCAAACTTGCTGATATAGTTTTCAATGCCCTCATCTAAATCATTGACATAAATCGTAAAGAGCTGTGGTCCCAATACAGAGCCCTGTGGTATCCCACTAGTCACCTCCAGCCAGTCTGAGAAACACCCATTCACTGCTACCCTTTGCTTTCTATCTGCCAGCCAGTTTTCTATCCATGTTGAAACCCTGCCCCCAATGCCATGAGCTCTGATTTTACTCACTAATCTCCTATGTGGCACCTTATCGAATGCCTTCTGAAAATCTAGGTACACAACATCCACTGGCTTACCCTCATCTAACATCCTTGTTACACCGTCAAAAAACTCCAACAGATTAGTCAAGCATGATTTGCCCTTGGTAAATCCATGCTGGCTCGACCTAATCCTATTTCTGCCATCTAGATGTGCCACTATTTCGTCCTTAATAATGGACTCAAGCATCTTCCCCACGACTGACATTAGGCTAACAGAGCGATAGTTCTCCATTTTCTCCTTCCCTCCCTTCTTGAAAAGTGGGATAACATTAGCCACTCTCCAACCTTCAGGAACTGATCCTGAGGATTTTGGGGTCTGAGTCCATAGGACGCTCAAAGCAGCTGTGCAGGTTGACGTTGTGGTTAAGAAGGCATACGGTGTATTGACCTTCACTAATTGTGGAATTGAATTTAGGAGGTAATTTTGCAGCTATATAGGACCCTGGTCAGACCCCACTTGGAGTACTATGCTCAGTTCTGGTCGCCTCACTTACAGAAAGGAAGTGGAAGCCATAGAAGGGGTGCAGAGGAGATTTACAAGGATGTTGCCTGGATTGGGGAGCATGCCTTATGGGAATAGGTTGAGTGAACTCGGCCTTTTCTCCCTGGAAAGTTGGAGGATGAGAGATGACCTGATAGAGGTGTACAAGTTGATGAGAAGCATTGACCGTGTGGATAGTCAGAGGCTTTTTCTCAGGGCTGAAATGGTTGCCACAAGAGGACACAGGTTTAAGGTGCTGGGGAGTAGGTACAGAGGAGATGTCAGGGTAAGTTTTTTTTACTCAGATAGTGGTGAGTGCATGGAATGGGCTGACAGCAATGGTGGTAAAGGCAGATATGATAGGGTCTTTTAAGAGGCTTTTAGATAGGAACATGGAGCTTAGTAAAATAGAGGGCTATAGGTAAGCCTAGTAATTTCTAAGGTCGGGACATCTTCAGCACAACTTTGTGGGCCGAAGGGCCTGAATTGTGCTGTAGGTTTTCTATGTTTCTATGTTTCGAAAACCAGTTAATTCCTGGGATGAGAAGCTTATCTTATCATGAATGGCTAAAGA
This sequence comes from Hypanus sabinus, assembly GCF_030144855.1. Lineage (NCBI taxonomy): Eukaryota > Metazoa > Chordata > Chondrichthyes > Myliobatiformes > Dasyatidae > Hypanus > Hypanus sabinus. Next base: position 82,202,202 of record NC_082710.1, on the reverse strand, counting down.
AATCAGGTCTGTAGTTTTTACGACTTAGAGGTGAGAGGAGATCTAGGAGTTCAAATTTCTTTTTACTGTCACATGCATTGTTTTGCATATCCTACTCTACCCCCTATACACTCATGACTGCATGACCAAATTTTGCTCTAACTCCATGTCAAAGCTTGCAGATTGCGCCACCGTAGTGGACTGTACCTCAATTAACAATGAGTTGGAGAAGAGGAAAAAGACAGAGTGTCAAGACAACTACCTTTCCCTCAATGTCAATGAAGCATAAGAGCTGTTCATTGACTTCAGAAAAGGAGTGATGCACATACTCCTGTCTACATCAATTATGTTCAGGCTGAAAGGGTTTAGAGCTTCAAGTTCCTAGATATGACCATCACCAATAACTTGGCTTGGTCCAACTGCATAGATATCACAGCTAACAAAGTTCACAATTCCTTTGCATCCTCAGGAAGCTAAAAAAAATTGGCTTGAACCTATTGACTTTCACCAATTTTCTTTGGTATACCATAGAATACATTCTATCTGTATAGATATAGCAACTGCTCAGCCCATGACCACAAGTATCTGCAGAGTTGTGGACACAGCTCAGTACATCATGCAAACCAGCCTCCCTTCTATCGAGTCTGTCTACACTTCTCACTACCTCATTAAAGCAGCCAGCATAATGAATGACCTACCCACCCCCAACATTTTCTCTTCTCCCCTCTCCCATCAGGCAGAGGTAAAGAACCCTGAATGTATGTACCACCAAGCTGAAAGGCAGCTTCTATCCCATTGTTATCAGATTCTTGAATGGACCTCTTCTACAAAATGATAGACCCCTGGCCTCAACATCTTGCTTCTGTTGATCTTGCCTTTTTTGTTTACCTGTCCTGCACTTTTGTGGTAGCATTTACACTTTATTCTGCTCTGTTATTGTTTTACCCTAGTCTCGCTCAATGCATTGTGGAATCATTTGATCCTTACGCAAGACAAGTGTTTCACTGTTTCTTGTTACATGTGATAATAACGTATCCTGGATAATGGACTACCTGACTGGCAGATGTTACGTACTCGTGTCACATGACAGTGGTACCCTTGTCAAGTGACTGGGGTTGAAGCTTTACTGGACTTGAGGTAATGGTCTTGTGATGGTGGAGTGACGTCATTTTCCTGCCAGTAGAGATCATGTGACAGGTTTTTTTTTTAGGTTATAAAAGGAAGACCCCACCCTGTGAGGAGGGGCAGCTCGTGGCTGGATTTGCCAAGTTGACTTCATGCCACTGTGTGATTTAATGTGATGATGCAGTTTAGTTGAAAGATGAAGTTTATCTAATGCCTAAAGTTTAAAAGGTCATCGCCAGCAGGTTCTTTACGATTCTGCTAGTTCGAGAAATCAGTGGAGAGTGAAGATCGAAGTTCGGGAGTTAAAGATCGAGGAGAATCACTTTCTACGGTGAAACGGGTTTCGACCTTTGTTTGATCCTTATTTGGAAGGATTCAGTTGACTATTCTCGTGTTAATCCCTGGGTTTACCAGAAAGGATTGAAGGTAGTGAAGAAGGAAAGGTCAGTGCCTTTAAGCCGTTCTGTTTCGTAAATTCTTCGTGGGAAGTTCGACGCCGGGGATCGAAGCCAAGCAACGTGAAAGAGAATTTACATCGTCTTATAAAGTCTCTCCTTTTAAATAGACGGTGAGCATATCGAACTTTTGGCAATACCACTTTAAAGAACTGTTTTTGCAATATCACTTTAAGAACTGTTTGAGCTGCCGCACCACAGTTGGTTTCTGGTTACTTTAGTGTTTGTTTACTTTTGGGGGGTTTGTTTTCTGTGTTTAATAAACGTGTTGTTTGTTATAAAAAACCCTTGCCGAACTCATATATTTATTGTTGCCTGAATACGTAACACAGACCACAGCTTATGTGGCTTCAGAGCTGTGTCAGATATGGCTATAAGCAGCATTGGGGCTCCAAAGGGACGGTATTAGCTCCCTTCATGTTTACCCTGTATACCTCAGACTTTAGATACAACACTGAGTCATGTCTTCTGCAGAAATTCTCTGATAACTCAGCAAGAGTTGGGTGTATACAGGAAGGACGGGAGGATGAACACAGGGCCCTGGTGGAGGACTTTGTCAAATTGTGCAAGCTGAATCATCTGCAGCTCAACATCAGTAGGACAAAGGAGACAGTGATGGACTTTAGGAAGACTAAGCCTGCACTGCTGCCTGGTACTAGTGATGGTGATGACATGGATGCCAACAGGCTCCATAAACTGATTAGCAAGGCTGGCTCTGTTATAGGAGTCAAAATGGACACACTGGAGGCCGTGGTAGAACAAAGGACCCTTTGGAAAATCCTGGCAATTCTGCATAACGTTTCTCACGCTCTGCACACCACCATGGCTGAACAGAGGAGCAATTTTTGCAATAGACCAAGACAACTGCGCTGCTCCAAAGAGCAGTACATGAGGTCATTCTTACCCTCAGCCATTAGGCTGTAAAATGAGTCAACCTATAGCCGGGGAAGTGATGACCTCCTCCTGTTAGACTGTTTGCAGTAACTTACTGTTTATTCTTTCTTGCTTTTCTTCTAATATTTGTATACTTTGTATATCTGTGTACTTGAAATGCTACCATGACACTGTAATTTCCTTTAGGAACAATGAAGTATCTATCTGTTTATCTATCTAATACAGACCAAAGCCAGTACACTGTGCTTTGAAGTAGTACGAAGTAATAATTCTTTGAGTCAAAGACAGACCAATTATAACAGGGCACCATGGTAGCATAGTGGTTAGCGCGATGCTATTACAGCTCTTGGCATTCTGGAGCGTGGTGGTCAATTCCAGAGCCATTCTTTAAGGCCTCTATGTATGTCCTCTCCATGGATTGTATGGGTGTTCTCCAGGTCTTCGGTTTCTTCCCATGGTACAAAGACATATCACGTACGTTAACTGGTCATTGTAGATTGTCCCCAGATTATGTTAGGGTTAATCGGGGATTGCTGGGGTGGTGTGGTATAAGGGCTGGAAGGGTCGACTTCATACTGTATCAGAAAATAAAAATTAAATAAATAAGTAGTGGCTCGTCATGAGGCACATCATGACCTTGCTGCCCCCCTCACTGGACCCCTTGCAGTTCGCATACTGTCTGAACCATTCAACAGACAACACCATTGCCATCACCCTCCACCTGGCCTAACCCATCTGGGCAAAAAAGACACGTACATTCGAATGCTGTTCATAGACTTCAGTTCAGCATTCAACACAATCATCCCTCAGAAACTGATTGAAAAGCTGAGCCTACTGGGCCTGAACACCTCCCTCTGCAACTGGATACTAGACTTACTGACTGGGAGACCTCAGTCAGTCCAAAACCGAGGCAGCATCTCCAATACCATCACACTGAACACGGGGGCCCCCCAGGGCTGTGTGCTCAGTTCATTGCTGTTCACTCTGCTGACCCATGACTGTGCTGCAACACACAGCTCGAACCACATCATCAAGTTCGCTGATGTCACGACCGTGGTGGGTCTCATCAGCAAGAATGACGAGTCAGCATACAGACAGGATGTGCAGTGGCTAACAGACTGGTACAGAGCCAACAACCTGTCTCTGAATGTGAACAAAACAAAAGAGATGGTTGTTGACTTCAGGAGGGCACGGAGCAACCACTGTCCACTGAACATCAACGGCTCCTTGGTAGAGATCATTAAGAGCACCAAATTTCTTGGTGTTCACCTGACAGAGAATCTCACCTGGTCCTTCAACACCAGCTCCATAGCAAAGAAAGCCCAGCAGCATCTCTACTTTCTGCAAAGGCTGAGGAAAGTTCCTCTCCCACACCCCATCCTCATCACATTCTACAGGGGTTGTATTGAGAGCATCCTGAGCAGCTGCATCACTGCCTGGTTCAGAAATTGCACCATCTCAGATCACAAGACCCTGCAGCGGATAGTGAGGTCAACTGAGAAGATCATCGGGGTCTCTCCTCCTGTCATCACGGACATGTACACTACACGATGCATCCACAAAGTAAACAACATTATGAAGGACCCCACGCACCCGTCATACAAACTCTTCTCCCTCCTGCCGTCTGGGACTCAGCATACTTCCTGCTCCTAATAAAGTGACCACTGAGTGTATGTTCATGGTCTTCTGCTGCTGTAGCCTTTCCACTTCAAGGGTTGATGTCAAGCATTCAGACATTCAAGCATTTAGACTCTCATGACCAGACTATGTAACAGTTTCTTCCCCCAAGCCATCAGACACCTCAATACCTAGAGCCTGGTCTGACACCAACTTACTGCCCTCTACTGTGCCTATTCTCTTGTTTATTATTTATTGTAATGCCTGAACTGTTTTGTGCACTTTATGTAGTCCTGGGTAGGTCTGTAGTCTTGTTTAGTTTTTTTCTGTGTTGTTTTTATGTAGTTCGGTGTAATTTTTGTACTGTTTCATGTAGCACCATGGTCCTGTAAAATGTTGTCTCGTTTTTATTGTGTACTGTACCAGCAGTTATGGTCGAAATGACAATAAAATGTAACTTGACTTGAGTGGATCTGCAGAGTGCACCTTGCAGACATTTGAGACTTGAAGGGACATGACAGACCGGATGTTGAGATGTTTCCATTAGTGGTAAGTCCTGAATGAAGGGAAATAGATTCAGTGACAATGTTATCATCTACTTCCTGCTCCTAATAAAGTGACCACTGAGTGTATGTTCATGGTCTTCTGCTGCTGTAGCCTTTCCACTTCAAGGTTTGATGTGCTGTGCATTTGGAGATACTTTCCTGCTCACCAATATTGTAAAGCGTGGTTACTTGAGTTACTGTCACCTTCCTGTCATTTTTACCCAGTCTGGCAATTCTCCCCTGAACTCTTTCATTAATAAGGCTTTCACAGAACAGCTGCTCACTGCGTGATGTTTTTGTCTGTTTGTTTTCATACCATTTTCTGTAAAGTCTAGAGACTATGAAAATCCCAAGAGATTGGCAGTTTCTCTGGTACTCGACCCAGCCTGTCTGGACACAACAATCAATCCAGAGTTCAGGTCACTTAGATCACATTTCTTTCCCATTCTTATGTTCAGTCTGAACAACAACTGAACTTCTTGACCATGTCTGCATGCTTTTATGCATTAAATCGCTGCCACATGATTGTCTGATTAGATATTTACATTAATGAGCAGGTGTACCTAATAAAGTGGCCACTGAGTGTTATTACAAGGGACAGTCTTTAGACTGTAGGAATGGTAGTGGAGGGTTGAAGGGCCAGATGACTAATTCTTGTTCCTTTTTTGTGTGTAGTTACCTCTTAAACATGACACATTAATGTATGCAAATTGAACTTTATCTCCAAAAAGCAGTTCAATTGATGACAGGGAAATAGATTTAAGACCTATACATTATTATTTCATGCATTTAGCATATCAACTTCAAGTTTATTTTCATCAACTGGACATATGTATGTACTAAATTAAAGAATAATCCTCCAGACCAAGGTGCACAACACAGTATAGATAACTCACACACATAACACATATTATCACAAATAATGAGCTAAAATGAGCTAAAATTAAACAGTATAACGCTATTGGCACTTCATACGTGATGAGATTGTATGATGAGATTCAGACATGGTTGCAGGGAGTTCAGTAGCTTGGGGAAGATGCTGTTTTCCATTCTAAAGTTTCTTGCCCTAATGCTACAATAAATCCTGCCTGATAGTAGGGATCAAATAGATTGTTGGACAGATAGGTGGGATCACTGACAATGCTAAGGGCCCAGCGTACACAGCACTGCTGATGACTTTCTCTAATGGGTGGAAGAGAGACCCCGATGATCCTCTCAGCAGACCTCGCAATCTTTTATAGGGACTTGCGGCCAGATGCCTTGCAATTTCTGTACCAGATGGTTTTGCAGTTGTTCAGGACACTCTTGATGGTTTTCCTGTAAAAATTGGTAAAGTGTACAGCAAAAGTCCACTCAAGCATTCTTTATCAATATTCCTTTGGATGAATCAAAATTTATAGAATGTTTTATCCTCTAATTTCAAACATTGAAATCTTCATGTATTGCATACATTTTCATCAATCCCTAATTTCCTCTGGACTGAGGAGGTAGTTATAAGTTCACTACATTGGAGAATCTGGAATTCACAAGATAGTCTGAGCTATGGTGGCTGATTTCTTCACCTAGTTAACAAGATGAACTAGATGCTTTGCTTATATAAACAACTGTCCGACACTTTCCTGGTCACTCTTACCAAAAATAGCTTTAATAATGCAAATTTATTTAATGGTTTGAACTTAAGTTCCCAGCTCTTTGGTAGGATATGAACTCATGTCTTTGGATGAATTGTCCAGGACATTGAATACTAACTAGTTCAGTGTTGAATGACTGTGTACATAAGACATGGCAAAGAAATAAATTTAAACTTGTTCCAAATTTTAGAAATAGATTCAATAGCAAATATCAGATAGAAATTGAATAAAGCGGGAAGGAAAATAATTTATTTTTATGAAGGAGAGCAATAAATGGTGAATAATTAGATAGCTCTTCAAAAGACCTTGCAAATATGTAACAAATACCTCTTTAGGAACCCCCAGAAGGGATACAAATTATTGGAGGGAGATGGAAAATTTGACAGTGTGATGTGACAAGAGAAATGTCAGCAAGACCAAGGAGCTGATTATTGACCACAGGAGGAGGAAACAAAGGGTCCATGAGCCAGTCCTCATCGGGGAATCAGAGGAGGAGAGAGTCAGCAATGTTACCTTCTTTGGCGTATTCATTTCAGAGGATTTGTCCTGGGTCCAGCACTTAAATGTCATGACAAAGAAAGGCGCAGTTGCACTTTTAAATTCTTAGAAGCTTACAAAGATTTGGCACACCTTCTAAAACTTTGACAAACTTTTATAGGTGTGTGGTGGAGGTATCACTGATGGCATCACAGCCTGCTATGGAATCACCAGTGCCCTTGAACAGAAAAGTCTACATGAAGTAGTAGATATAGCCCAGTCTATCAAGGGTAGTCTTCCTTATCATTGAGCACAACTATATGGAGCGCTGTTGCAGGAAAGCAGTGTATCTTTACCAGTGTCCAGGCCATGGTCTCTTCACATTGCTACCATCAAGGAGGTACAGGAGCCTCACGACCCACACCACCAATTTCAGGAACAGTTATCACCCCTCAACCAACAGGCTCTTGAACCAAAGCAGATAACTTCACTCATCTGCACTCACAACAACACTATGGACTTGGTTTCAAGATCTCTTCATCTCATGTTCTTGTTATTTATTTATTTATTTATTATTTCATTGATCCTTTGTATTTACTGTGATTGCCCGCAAGAAAATAAATCTCATGATGACATATATACACTTCGATAATAAATTTACCTTGAACTTTGAATTCACAAATAATTCTTAGCAAACAGGCAGCTTTGGTACTGTTTGGATAACGGAAGTGTAAACTGCAGAGAAGAGCAAGATTTGAATCTGAGAATCACTGTTGTATTGAGTCTTATACCTTTTGCCTGTTAAACTAACCCAGTTCTTTATGAAGAAATTTTCAAATTCCAGAAATTGGGAGGTAAATGCACATCTACCTTGCTGCAATTCCTGAGAATTTCATTCTGCCATTATTAAAAGTGTTGTTTAAAAAAAAATCCCTCAGGATGGTAACTATGTTTTTGCATAGTCTGAGCATGGTCTGCAGAAAGCAGAAGAGTTCTGTTAACGTGAACATTATAGATGGCCTCAATTGGATATTGCTGATTTATAAGGCTATAAAATGGCAATATATTAAACTAAACAATTAATCAAGATAATTTATAGATGTAGAGCAGGTAATCTGTCTTACCACCAAAATAATAACTGCTTCCTGAATTAATCTGAGCATCTGAATGAACAGTCGAGATAGGTTCATTGTCCAGGCTGATGCTAACTTGATTCCTCCTCACACTGAAATGAATAGAATGCCATTGCCCATCATTCAGCTTTGAACCTGCAAAGTACAAATTAGATCATCATAAGATTAAAGGAACGGCTGTTAAAAGCAAGATGAAATAAGTGTGATAAATATTGAGGGCATCTCACACTGAGCTATTCTCAATGGCTCTTTACATAAATTCTTATTCAGAAACCAGCAGCTTTACATCCACATTTGAACATTAGTGCTTCTGTAATCCTGCATTTTTGCAGGAGACAGGGTGGGAGGAGGAATAGTCTAGGTAGCTGTGGGAGTTAGTAGGTTTGTAGTAGACATCGGTGGAGGTCTCTCAATTCCTCCTCCCCCGCTGCATCTGCTCTCAGGATGAGGCCTTTCATTCTAGGACAAAGGAGATGTCTTCCTTTTTTAAAGAAAGAGGCTTCCCTTCGTCCACTATCAACTCTGCCCTCCATCGCATCTCCCGTATTTCATGCAGCTCTGCCCTCACCACATCCCCCCGCCAGCTCACCAGGGATAGAGTCCACCTGGTCCTCACCTATCACCCTACCAGCCTACAGATCCAATGTATAATCCTCCGTAACTTCCACCATCTCCTACGGGATCCCACCACCAGACGCATCTTCCCCTCCCCCCCACTCTCGGCTTTCCGCAGGGATCGCTCTCTACGCGACTCCCTTGTCCATTCATTCCCCCCCATCTCTCCCCACCGACCTCCCTCCAGGCACTCATCCCTGCAAATGGAAGAAGTGCTACACCTGCCCCCACACTTCTTCCCTCACCACCATCCCAGGCCCCAGACAGTCCTTTCAGGTGAGGCACCACTTCACCTGCGAGTCAACTGGGGTGATATACTGTATCCGGTGCTCCCAATGTGGCCACTTATACATAGGGGAGACCTGTCGCAGACTGGGAGACCATTTCGCCGAACACCGGTGCTCAGTCCTCCAGCAGTGGTGGGATCTCCCTGTGGCCACTCACTTCAATTCCACAGACCACTCCCACTCTGATACGTCTGTCCGTGGCCTCCTCTACCATCAAGATGAGGCCACACGCAGGTTGATGGAGCAATACCTTATCTCCCACCTACCTGCCTCCTACCTGCCGGCATGAACATCCAACTCAAAGACCTCCGTTGATACCCCTGCCCCCCCCCCCCTTACCCCCATCCCTATCTATTATTTTAGTCTGGTTCTCTTTCTCTCTCTTTTCCCCCCCCCTCACTATAATCTCTCCCCAGCCCTACCTTTCTTTCTCTTTTATTTCTCATAATTCTCCACCTTCCCCCAGCCCATTTCCCTCCAGCCTATCACTTCCCAGCTCTCTACTTCATCTCTCCCTCCACTTCTTATCCCCCCTCGACCATCCCACGTTACTTCACTCCTGATGAAGGTTTTCCGCCCAAAATGTCGTCACTACCTCCTCCCATAGATGCTATCTGGCCTACTTGTAGGAACCATGGCCAGTCTCCTGTCTTGTTTCCACCCCCAATCCAATGGCCGGTCTGAGAGAGTGAAACAGGAGCTGGTGACAACCCTGTGCTGCCTTGCCTCTTTCAACCTCACAACCTGGAAGTCCCAATTGGATTGGGCAGAGATCGCCCACAAAAAATTTCATTTGTCCTCCATGAGTATGTCCCCCTTTGAATGCCAGAGGGGATTCCAGCACCCGCTTTTCTCTGACCAGCAGTTCCCTCTGATGAACAGCAGATCCAGCCTATAAGCTCACCTGGGGATGAGCCAGAGCTTCTCTGTTGCCCTGGCCCATAAACAACATGCCCGGTATACTGACTGGCTCTGCCGAAAAGTAAGATCATTCAAACCAGGAGAGGAAGTCTAGCTGGCATCACAGGATCTCCCCCTGAAGGTTGAGAGCTGCAAATTGGCTCTGCACTACATGGGACTGTAGCTGTCAACAAGGTCTTGTACAGATTGCATCTACCAGCATCACTGGAGATCCCAGTATTCCATGTTTTCCAGCTCAAGCTGGTTACTACCTCTCCCCTGGCTCCAGTTACCCCACCTTGGATGCATTCCCACTTGGTAGGTGGTTCCCTGGTCTAGACCATGTAGTGCCTCCTGGCATCTCACCGGGTACGTGGTAAGGTCCATTACTTTGTGGATTGGGAAGGGTATGGTCTTGAAGAATGTTCTTGGAACACGGAGAAGGATATATTGGATAAGTCATTCTTCCAGGACTTCCAGTAAGCACAGGTCTGAGGTGCCTCAGGGGCTGCACCTTGGGAGGGGAGACCTGTCACAACCACAGACTCGACTGCAGGTTCTACAAGCCTCCATAGGCAGGCTGCTCCACAGATTTGGCAATTGCACTCTTGAACGCTTACATTTGGCCTTGCCTGAGAAAGTGGACTATCCAGTCAACCGACACTGAAGACTAACAGAATTCATTTTGTAGTTAGACATTCCTTTCAGCTGTGGTGATGGCATCTAGTTGTCTATTTGAGAGTTTTAATTAACGGCCCTGCTTGGCTTAGCCTTTATTGTTTTCTTTTCCCCTTAATACCTTGTTCTCATTAAAGTCTGTGAACTATCGACCCGCTTCAGTGTTTCTCTCTCCACATTTGGGTCATATCCGAACATACTGACAGATTAGGCATGGACTAGATGGGCTGAAGAGCCTTTATCTGTGTGGTAGTGTTAAATGACTATGACTCCATGATATGGTGTAAGAACCATTGAACAGGTAGCATCCTTCCTCTTTCTTAGAGTTTTAGGATGACAATGTGGCACTGTATTGCCGACCTGATTAGCCAGCGTAGACTAGAGATAAGGTAAACTAATGGATTGTGCCAGCTTTTCAGAAGCAAAACTTGCTGAGGCATCAAGGTAGCTTTTCAATAATAAATCAGGGACATAGATAAAATACAATAAATTGAACAATTTCCTGAACTGTCAGTTACTCTCTGTTCCCATGCAATGATAAACTATTAGTAGAGATCACAATACATTGCAATTTCCAACACTTCGAAATCTTTGTTCAATCAGAAAACAATGCTAAACATTCATACTGCAATTTTTACAAAGTGACAGCAAAATTGGTGGATATTTTTCATGATTGATGTAATTGTAAAATGTAACTAGAAATGGTGTTTTGTGTTTTGAGCTACATACACACAAACACATGAAATAATATTGGATTGAATCTTGCTAGTAAATATGGACAACTAGATGATGGTATATTCCCATCCAAATGCAGAAATAATGAAACTGCTATAAGGCTATAAATTAGGCCATTCGGCCCATTGAGTCTGCTCTCCATTCCATCATCGCTGATTTATTATCTCTCTCAACCATATTTTCCTGCCTTCTCTCCCTAACCTTTAACACCCTGACTAACTTTAGTTAGGGCATCAACCCTAACTACTGATGGATTCCATATGATGGATCTGTCAATCAAACTTTAAGACACAGCAGTGAATTAGGCCAGATGGCTATTCAAGTCAGATCATTGTTTATACTCAGTGGCCACTTTATAAGATATGGTAGTGTTGCTGATAGAACAGACAAAAAAGCAGAATCTGGCATGGTTTTCTGTTGCTTTAGCACATCCAGCACCAGCGTCTTAGGTTCCATTCCCACCATTGTTGGTAAAAAACTTATACCTTCACCCCCTGACCGTGTGGGTTTCCACTGGCTGCCCCGGTTTCTCCCACATTCCAAACATTTATGGTTTAGGGTCAGGGTTCATCAATCGTGGGTATGCTCTGTTGGCGGCACTCAGCACAAACCTCAGGCTGTGTTGGTTATTGATACAAATGATGCATTTCACTGTACGCTTCGATGTTCACCTTTCTTTCTTTTTCCATCTTTTTATTATCATTATTAATAACAACAAAATAAAATTGGTACATAGATAATGGGATTACAAATGTACATATTTCAACTAACTATAAAAGATTACAAAAACAATGATTACAGTATAAATGAGTATTCCCACATCGTAGAAGATACAATATACAAATAGACAAGGCAAACCTAGGTGTATCATAATATAGAATAAAAAGAAAAAAGAAAAAGGAAAAAAAGAAAAAGAAAAAAAATTCATTATGCAAAAACTAATCTAAAAATCTAATAACTAAGAGAAGAAAAAAACAAAAAAGAAAAACAAAGAGAAAATAAAAAAGAGAGAAAAAAAAGGGCTGTTTATAATATCTCACAAAAATACAAAATTGTCAGTGTTGTCAACTCCGATCCTCTTGACATATATGAAAACAAAGCTGGAAAATCAAATAGGCCTGGAATAGGGTCCTATTATATCATATGAAAATATTGAATAAATGGTCTCCATATCTTTCAAATTTAGTAGAAGTGTCAAATACACCACTTCTAATTTTTTCTAAATTTAAACATAACATAGTTTGAGAAAACCAATGAAATACAGTAGGAGGATTAACTTCCTTCCAATTCAACAAAATAGATCTTCTAGCCATTAGTGTAAGAAATGCAATCATTCGACAGGCGGAAGAAGATAAATGAAGTAAGTCCAACATTGGTAAACCAAAAAATGCGGTAATAGGAGAGGGTTGTAAATCAATGTTCAATACCGCAGAGATAATATCAAAAATATCTTTCCAATATTTCTTCAAAAGCGGACACGACCAGAACATATGAGTTAAAGACGCTATTTCAGATTGACATCTATCACAAATAGGATTTATATAGGAATAAAAATGAGCCAATTTATCCTTGGACATATGGGCCCTATGTACGACCTTAAACTGTATTAGTGAATGTTTGGCACATATAGATGATGTATTAACTAATTGAAGAATTCTATCCCAATTCTCAATAGGAATAATAAGGTTCAGCTCTCTTTCCCAATCAGTTTTTGTCTTATAAAGGGGCTCTGAATATATCTTCATACTTATATTATAAAGTTTTGATATAAGCCCTTTCTGAAAGGGGTTGAATTCAAACAAATTTTCCAAAATATCTGAAGACACAAAATTTGGAAAAGTAGGAAGTACAGTATTTAAAAAATTCCTAATCTGTAAATATCTAAAAAAATGAAATCTAGGCAAATTATATTTGTTAGATATTTGCTCAAAAGACATAAAACAATTATCCAAAAATAAATCAGAAAATCATAGTAATCCCTTAGTCTTCCAAGCCGAATAAGCTTGGTCTATAATTGAAGGGTGGAAAAAACAATTGGATACAATAGGAATATTTAAAACAAACTGAGTCAACCCAAAAAATTTCCGAAATTGAAACCATATACGTAAAGTATGTTTAACTATCGGGTTGTCAATTCATTTCGGCAATTTAGAAAGAGCAAAAGGGAGAGAAGTCCCTAAAATAGAACCCAGTGCAAAACCTGGTACTGATTTAATTTCCAGGCTCACCCAATGAGGGCTAAAAGATCCATCCCAATCTTTCAACCAACATATCAAATATCTGATATTAACTGCCCAATAATAAAATCTAAAATTAGGCAATGCTAATCCAGCTTCCTTCTTTGCCTTCTGTAAGTATATTTTACCTAACCTGGGATCTTTAGATGTTCACCTTTCAAATAAAGCAAATCTAATCTCTCTTTGTCTTACATGGTCACTGTAATTTTTGATTTTATTTTTAAACTGGGGAGGTAAGAGATGTTCAGAAATTATTGATAAAACATTAAGAAAACAGAGTCTGAATCCAATTGATTGTTTTAATTGCAAATTGAATTCATTTAAATTATTACTGTCTACTAGGATAACAATGGAATCCCATTCCAATATGTCTATCCGGGGCCTCCTCCACTGACATGATGAGGCCACACTTAGTTTGGAGGAACTACACCTTATATTCTGTTTAGGTAGCCTCCAACTTGATGGCATGAACATCAATTTCTCAAACTTCCAATAGTGCCTCCCTGCCCCTCTACCCCCATCACCATTTCCCATCCTCTTATCCCTCCGTCGCCTTATCTCCTTGCCCATCCATCACCTCCCTCTGATGCTCCTCCCCTTTTCCTTTCTTATGTGACCTTCTGTCTCTTTCCCCAATCAACTTCCCAGCTCTTTGCTTCATCCCTCCCCCTCCAGGTTTCACCTGTCACCCGGGGTTTCTCTCTCCCCTCCCCCTACCTTTTAAATTTACCCCTCAGCTTTTTTTTATCCAGTCCTGCCAAAGAGTTTTGGGCCAAAATGTTGACTGTACTTTTTTCCATAGATGCGGTCTGGCCTGCTGAGTACCCCCAGCATTTTGTGTATGTTGTTCGGATTTCCAGCATCTGCAGATTTTCTCTTGTGTGAGATATAAGAGGTTTAAAGGAGATCTAAGGGGAACAGTTTTCACACAGAAAACAGGTATTCAGAAAGAGCCACTGGAGTTGTGGTGGAGCAAGGAACATTTAAGAAGCATCTTGACAGGTGAAATGAGCACAGTGTAGAGGGGAAAGGAATTAATTCAGGCAATTAGGGTGACCATAATTGAGAATAATATTTTGTCTAGGTGTGGTGGTCTGAAGGACAAATTTGTATGCAGTGCAACATCACGATTTCATTGGTCTGTATTTCACTCCTTGAATAACTGCTTTGTTTCACCAATCTCTGAGTGAAGAAACTTCTCCTCATCTCACTCCTAAATAGTTCATCCAATACCACTAGGCAGTGTTTGCTAATTTTGTCTGTCTGTCTAGTCCCACAAGGACTTTAGATTCCTAAGAAGTCCCGTTCTTCCTAATTGTAGCAAGTATCAGCTCAACTGTCCAAATCTATCTTCATATATCAGACACTCTCTGTACATCAATCATAAGAATTGCTAAATTTTACTGCACCTCCTGTAGAGCAAATATCTTTCCTCAGATAACGAGACCAATACTAAGCACAATACTCACCAAGGGTATGAACAAATGCAGTAAGATATCATTGCTCTTGTACTCAAACACTCTTATGAAAACCAATGTATCATTAACCACCAGTTTATGCTTACTTTTACCACCTGGTGTACAAGGACATCAAGGTCTTGTTGAATCTCCCAATTTCTGAATCCATAGTTACTCATTCCTCCCATCATTCCATTAAGTCTCTTCCCTAACTGTCTCAAACCCTTCATTTTCCCTCTGTACTGGGGTTCCCATCAGTTAATGGTAGGGTCCATGGCATTAAAAAAAAAGTTGGGAACCCTTGTCTACAGTGAGATGCCCAGAAATGGAAAATGTACCCAGGTACCATCAACCATCACAGTGTCCTGCCTTTTGCACTGTATGCTCTACTTACAAGGATCTCATATGCATGTTGTAAGTCAAATGAAATGCAGAAATGATTGTTAAAACTCACACAATTAAAATGTCATAAATATAATTGATAATGTGTTTTCAGAAGGCAATTGAATTTAATATCAACTTTAAAAATTAAATCCAAGAAGTTCAATTTAGTATTACATTGTTATTATTTTCACTAAAAGAACATTACATTGCATATCTGCTTCCAAAACATTGCACACTTTTTATTAAAAATTATTCTGTTATTCTATTATTACTCCATGCGCAGCAAAATTTAGTTTTGCAATAATCTATTTTACATTGCAAAAGACAGTGGTGTGGTTTAACCTGCCGAGGATTTTAATTCATTCTTTGATCTATTGCAACCCAACTCTATGAAATCAAAATGAAATTCAAATGGATTCTTCTAAAGGACAGAGATGGGCACATGTTGAACCAAATAAATAAGTACACTGCAACAGCCTGAATTACTTGAGATTCAAAATAATAATTCTGGAAACTTTCAGGGATCAGATAGCATATGAGGAAAGAGAAATAGACTTGATGATCAAGCTGAAGACTTTTCCAGCATTTTTTTATATTCCAGATTTTCAGTTTATCTTTTGATTATTTTTGAGGTTTCTTGAATTCAAAGAATACATGTAATACATATAATATTTATGTTAACTGTTTACAATATTAATTCATAATATTGTGTTCAGTTCTGGTCTCCTCAGCATAGGAAGGATGTGGAAACCAGAGAGGGTGCACAGGAGATTTACCAGGGTGCTGCCTGGACTAGAGGGCATGTCTTATGAGGATGAAAGGATGAGCATGCTAAAGCGTTCCTCTTTGTAGCAAAGAAAAGTGTGAGGGGCTGGATAGAATTGTATAAGATGATAAGAGGATTGCCCGAGGCATTTTACCAGGGCAGGAATGGCTAATACAGGGCATAATCTCAAGGTGATTGGAAGAAAGTTGACGGGGAATGTCAGAGGTAAGTTCTTTACACAGAGAATATTGGTTGCTAGGGGTGGTGGTAGAGGATGATAAATGAGAGGCATTAAGTTACTCTCCAATGGGCATGTGCATAATAGAAAAATAGAGGGTTATGTAGGAGTGAAGAGTTAGATTAAAATGTAAGGCATGCACTGTGCTGTAATGTTTTGTATACAACATTGTATTTCATATATGAAATTACATCCTATAGACCTGAAGTACAAGAAAAAAAAAAGGAATTGACTGAATAAGTGTGTGAATACAGCAACATCAGTTGCCAGCATCGTTAGGCACCGTAGTGTAGTGGTTAGCACGAGCGACTCTATTACAGCTTGGGTCATTGAAGTTCAGAGCTAAATTTATCTGTAAGAAGTCTACATGTCCTCCCCATGGAATGTACAGGTTTTTTCTCTGGGTGCTTCAGTTTCCTCCCACAGTGCAAAGAGTTAGTAAGTTAGTTGGTCATTGTAAATTGTCCCGTGATTAGGCTTGGGGGTTTCTGGTGGCAAGCCTCAGGGGGCAGAAGGGCCTATTCCACACTGTATATCAGTAACTAAGTACTTAAGATCATCATTCAGTGTATTTTACCAAAGCTGTGACATCCAGATACACATATAAAATCATGCACCAGGACCAAGAGTCATCTTGTGGGAAATCCTGAATGTGCTACTATTTGGCTTATGAATATTTTGGGGCTATAGACATTCAGACTGGAAATTGACTACAACATTTAATCTGGCAGTGATCAAAGTCCACCCAGATTCCTAAATGAGCTGAGTCAGGTCATGTTGAGTTGATTGCCATGTTCACAAATACAGAGAAGTACCAGTACAATGAAAAACCCGGTTGCAGCACCAGCACAAGCACATATACAAAGACAACACAGAATGTATATTTATTCATTATTCTTAAGTTTTGTGAGACCAAGTCAGTGCAGCGATAAAGGCTGCAAAAACAAGACATTAGTGAAAAAAAGTCCCTGGTAATTCATCATGTTCCATTACAGAGGTAGGATTAGGGGTCTCCAGGTTGGTTTGCAGGGAAGTAACTCATCCTGAACTTAGCGGCATGGACAGCATCACGTTAATGAGGAATGAAAGTATGGAGTTGCTGGGACTCTGGCCACAAACTACAAATAATTCTTCCTATAATTGAACTCTGTTAATCCAGCACAAGGGACTCTGCTAGTACCCGGGAGCAGATTGCATGCAGTATTTGATGTAGTCCTATTAAGATTTCAATACACACTTACTTATTTATCAACTGTTTTTGTGCATAATAGAATCCAGTTAGTTTTACGTGAGTTTAAATAAATTGTAGACGGACTTAAGGTCTGTGATGAGTTTAAAGAAATCATAGGAACCTAGACACTATGTAATAGGGCCTGTTGGAGCTGGGGTCCAGATTGCACTTTCAAAGCTCTAGATAGGCCTGCAGGGAAATGCTGGTAGTTATGTGAGTATTTGTGATATTTCTCTGAAATCTATAAGATAGATCAACCCAGAACAAGCTACCAATGGCAACATATCAAAGTACATGTACGTAACCACAATCAACCCTAAGAAAGTGAATGTCAGTATGTTTGTATGAATGTCAGGAAGGTTTTTCACTCAGAGAGTGGTTGGTGCATGGAATGCACTGTCTGTGTCAGTGGTGGAGGCAGATACACTAGTGAAGTTTAAGAGAATACTAGTCAGGTATACGGAGGAATTTAAGGTGGGGGGTTATATGGGAGGCAGGGTTTGAGGGTCAGCACATCATTGTGGGCCAAAGGGCCTGTAATGTGCTGTACTATTCTATGTTCTATGTGATAACATATATGAACTTTGATAATAATTTGACTTAAAGTTTATAAACATAAGTCACTGCTAAAGAGGGAGTGACTAGGAAATGACAGATGTCAGAGACTACATAGAAATAATTCCAGTGTAAAAGTTGTTGAAATGTTATAATTTGCTTTCGTAACATCTTGAAAGGGGTGCCTTTCTTTCTTAAACACCTTGCATTCTACCCATCCCTAAACTCCAATAAAACTGAGTCTTCTATTCTTAACTCCAATAACAAATAGAAAATGCTGCAAGCAATCCAGCAGGTCAGGCAAAGGGAAAAGAGAAACAGTCCTGTTCTTTCCACAGATGCTTCCTGACTAGCTGTGTATTCCCAGCATTTTGAGTTTCCATTTCAGATTTCCAGCATTGACAGACCTTTGACTTTCACATCAAAGCTCTGGTGTGAAGGTGTTTGGGGAAAAACGAAACCAGAAGTAAAATGGTTTAATTCTTTTCAAGCACAACCTGCAGAAGAGTAAGTCCGTATTATCCATTAGAGAACAAGTTGATCTTATGTGAAGTAGTTTTAAATGTTTTAAAATACCATGTTTCTTAGATTCAGTGATAAATAACCCTTCAAAGCCATAACTCAACCAGGAGGAATCCAGCTGCAAAGTAAAGACACCACATTTAAAAACCAGGAAAGGATGAACATCTTATTTGTTACCTTCAATACCACATAGTTAAAAGAGGAAAACCTGGCACTGCTGTCAGAAATGATTTGTATAAACCCATCATATGTTTATAATAATCCATTAAATAAAGATGCTTCATCTAGGGAGAACATTATCTTGGTGTTCAATTAGAATGTGTTCTCATTTGGAAAACTGACATCCAGATGTCATTGTTAGAACTGAACTATTTGTCACGTCTACCTTGGTTCACTTATTATATTCTTGTACAGTTTTGTAAGAAAATTCTTTGAAAAGTTGGATGTGTGAATGTTAACAAGGGATGGAATGAATGTTCCCTCAAACCAGCTGGAATATAAACCTTGATGATAGGTAACATGTTAGCATAGCGGTTAGCATAACACCTTACAGCACCAGCTGTAGGTGGAGGGTTCAATTCCCACTCTAGTCAGTAAAGAGCTCGTATGCCCTCGCTGTGACTGTGTGGGTTTCCTGTGGGTGGTAGGGTTTTCTCCCACATTCCAAAAAACGCATGGCTTAGGGTTAGTAAGTTGTGCGCATGCTATGTTGGTGCTGGAAGTGTGTCAACACTTGCAGGCTGCCCCCAGTACATCTTCGGACTGTGTTGGTCGTTGGTGCCAGCAATGCATTTTACAGTATGTTTTGATGTACATGTGACAAATAAAGCCTAGCTTTAATTTTTTAAGAACAATAGAATAAGGGCACAATGAAGTGCTGTTTCCAGGATCAGAGTCCTTTCTTCAACAAGAAAGTTTTCTGATGTGGGATTTGGGTGATTTATTGCTCAGCCATGACTGCTTTAGCCAACCAGCAGACAAAATGCTGGATGAATTCAGTAGTGAGTTCTTCCAGCACTTTATGTGTTGTTCTAGATTTCCATCATCTGCATAGTCTCTTGTGTTTATTCGACAACCAGCATTGGTTAACTTGCATAAGGAATAACTATTGCTTTTGTGCTGAGCTGGAAGATGCGGTACCTTGCTTGCTGGCTCTGGAATATCAGTCAGTCAGCTCTATCTCTAAAGCACATTATTAACACTAACAAGTTGGTACCACTGTAGCCTAGCAGTTAGCACATTGCTATTACAGCTCAGGGCATTGGAATTTGGGGTACAATTCCAGCGTTATCTGTACGGAGTTTGAAAGTCCTCCCCATGGAATGTGTTGGTTTTTCCATGTGCTCCAGCTTCCTCCCACAGTCAAAAGACATACCAGTTAGTAGGTCAATTGGTCATTGTAAATTGTCCTGTGATTAGGCATGGATTAAATTGGGAGCTGCTGCCTGGATTAGAGAACATGTGTTAGGAGGAAATATGGGACTAACTGTTTTTCTGGAGTGACAGGGACTGAGGGAATACCTGACAGAAAAATAATACATAAAATTATGAAAGACATAGACAGAATAGATAGCATGTATCTTTCTTCCAGGACTAAAGTGCCTTATACTAGATGGCATTTAATATGAGAAGGAACAAGTTCAAAGGAGAAGAGCAGGGCATTTTTTTTAAATATAGAGGGTAGTGTAATATGCTGTCTGGGGTGGAGGTGGAGGCAGTTATAAGAAAGGCTCTTAGGTAGGCACAAGACTATACAGAGAGTGGAGGGTTATAGGCATCTACAGGCAGAAGGCAACACATATCGTGAACTTAATCAGTTAAACCCATTGTGGATCAATAGACCTGTTCAAGTGCTGTACTGTGTGCTAATGCATACATCCTGAGTAACATTTAAAAGAATGCTAGCAGTATTCTGCCCAATATCAGTGAAGCAAATTTAAGCACCATTTATGCAAATGGAAAGAAGGAGCTGACATATGTAGTGTTCCTTCTCACATTACAGAGTATCATTCCTGGAAGACACTGTGTGTGATCAGAGCTATCATCAAAGTAAGTACCTAGATCTAGCCTCACACTTAGGTCTCAATAGCAGGTGTTAAAGTTGTACTGACTTGGAAAAATACATGTATAGCCAGCAGCATTTTTACTGAAATAAAAAGGTGAACCACAAGAGAAAGCCAATGTATTACAGCAATTGAGAACTTACAAGTATGAAAGTAATGTTGCTACTTTCATAGTGTCACATTCAGAATGAAATTATAATCAAGCATTCCTCTCTGTATGGTTGTAGAGCAAACTTAATTCATCACATCAAGCTCCTCCAATGGAGCTTTGATGAGCTCTGAAGATTACTGAAGCTTCAGAGTCATATCCATTAATTGATTGTGCATCATACTATATACATGCACAAAGATTTCTCTGTGCATTGGCTTTTTTCCTAACCAGTCTCTGTTTGACAATAGTCTACAACAGATTGTCATCATGCACTGAGAAACATCCAGGGGGGACTTCTCACAAGAATACATTCAACTGTATGGACAACTAAAAACCAGTCACTTCTCCAGACTTAAAACTATCAATTAAATTTGTGTAAAGACACCAAGACATTGAGACCAGACCAGATGCAGAGTCTCAACCCAACGCATTGATGGTCCACAGAAAACTGAACTCCCTGCCACCACCCAGGTCTCATCATGTATGAAGCAGCAGTAGCGTTATACTGTTTGCTTCTTAACTTGTAATGTAAATGCACCTTATTATTTATTAATTTGTTGTGTGAGTTATATGTACTGTGTTGTGCACATTGGTCAAAAGGAATGTTGCTTCGTTTGGTGGTAGACATGTGTATGGTTGAACGACAATAAACTGACAATAAACAAATACCTCTACAGATGCTATCTGACTGGCTGAATTCCTCCAGCACTTTGTTACTGCAGTTCAATTGTGTTATTGGAAATGTCTGCGACCACACTTGGAATATATATGATGTGGTTTAGAAAAAGCTGGCAATGAAAAGTAGAGAGCTTGAATAAACAAGCAAGTGAACATGATAGAAAGAAAGATGAGTGTGCTGTTCCAGATCTATTGGAGGTGTGTCTGACTAGGATGCAAATGTGATAGGAAGAAAGATGAGTATGTTGTTCCAGATCTATTGAAGGTGTGCCTGACTAAGACACAGACATGCTAAACAGAAGAAGAAAACGTATAAAAGACAGAGCAAAATGAATGAATAATTAATGAATCATATTGCAACTCTGCAATTCAAAGTTCAAAAATCAAAGTAAATTTATTATCGAAGTACATACATGAGAACATAAGAAATAGAAGTAGGAGTAGGCCATCTGGCCTGTCGAGCCTGCCCTGCCTTTCAATAGATCATAGCTTTTCCCCATAATCCTTAATTCCCCTGCTATGTAAAAATCTATCTAACTGTATCTTAAGTATATTTAGTGAAGAAGCCTCAGCTGCTTCCCTGGGCAGAGAATTTCCCAGATTCACCACTCTCTGGGAAAAACAGTTTTTCCTCATCTCTGTCCTAAATCTTATCCGCTGAATCTTGAGGCAATGTCCCCTAGTTCTAGTTTCACCTACCAATGGAAACAACTTTCCTGCTTCTATCTTATCTATCCCTTTCAAAATTTTGTATATTTCTATCAGATACCCTCTGATTCTTCTGAATTCCAGAGAGTCCCAGGCGACTCAATCTCTCCTCATAGGTTAACCCCTTTATCTCTGGAATCAATCTGGTGAATCTCCTCTGCACTGTCTCCAAAGTCGGTTTAGCCTTCTTCAAGTATGGAGACCTAAACTGCACACAGTACTCCAGGTGCGGCCTCACCAGTACCCTGTATAGTTGCAACATGACCACTCTGCTCTTGAATTCAATCCTTCTAACAATGAAGGCCAACATTCCGTTTGCCTTCTTAATAATCTGTTGTACCTGTAAGCCAACTTTTTGCAATTCATGAACAAGTACTCCCAAGTCCCTCTGCACAACAGCATGCTGCAATCTTTCACTATTTAAATAATAGTCTGCTCTTCTATTATTCCTTCCAAAGTGGATGAGCTTGTGTTTACCAATACTGTATTCCATCTGCCGAACCTTGGCCCGCTCACTTAACCTATCTATATCCCTCTGCAGACTCTCCACATCCTCTATATAATTTGCTTTTCCACTCAGATTAGTGTCATCAGAAAATTTTGCTACACTACACTCAGTCCCCTCTTCCAAATCATCAATGTAAATGATAAACAGCTACGGGCCCAGCACTGACTCCTGCGGCACCCCACTCACCACCGACTGCCAACCAGAGAAACAGCCATTTATACCAACTCTCTGCATTCTATTGATTAACCAATCCACTATCCATGCCAATACACTTCCTCTGACTCCATGCACCTGTATCTTATTTATAAGTCTCTTGTGTGGCACCTTTTCGAATGCCTTCTGGAAATCCAAATATACGATATCCACCTGTTCCACACTATCCACTGCACTCATTATGTCCTCAAAGAACTCCATTAAGTTTGTCAAACAGGACCTGCCCTTTCTGAATCCATGCTGCGTCTTTCTAATGGAACCATTCCTTTCTAAATGTTTTGTTATTTCTTCTTTAATGACAGCTTCAAGCATTTTCCCGACTACAGATGTTAAGCTAACTGGCCTATAGTTGCCCGTCTTTTGCCTACATAATTTTTAAAAAAATGGCGTGACATTTGCTGTCTTCCAATCTGCCAGGACCTGCCCATACTCCAGAGAGTCTTGGTAAATGATAACCAACACGTCTACTGTAACCACCACCAATTCCCTCAGCACCCTAGGATGCATCCACTCAGGACCAGGGGACTTATCTACCTTCAGGCCCTCTAGTTTGTTCATCAATATCTCTTTAATGACAGTGATTTGATCATGGTCCTCACCTCCCATTTTGTCCCATTTTGTGTCATCTGCAAACTTGCCAACCCACCCTTCTACCCCCACATCCAAGTCATTAATAAAAATCACAAAAGTAGAGGTCCCAGAACAGATCCTTGTGGGACACCACTAGTCACAACCCTCCAATCTGAATGTACTCACTCCACCACGACCCTCTGCCTTCTGCCGGCAAGCCAATTCTGAATCCACCTAGCCAAACTTCCCTGGATCCCATGCCTTCTGACTTTCTGAATAAGACTATCGTGTGGTACCTTGTCAAATGCCTTACTAAAATACATCCACTGCACTACCCTCATCTATATGCCTGGTCACCTCCTCAAAGAACTCTATCAGGCTTGTTAGACATGATACATCCTTCACAAAGCCATGCTGACTGTCCCTGATCAGACCATGATTCTCCAAATGCCCATAGATCCAATCTCTAAGAATCTTTTCCAATAGCTTTCCCACCACAGATGTAAGGCTCACTGGTCTATAATTACCTGGACTATCACTACTACTATTTTGAACAAGGGGACAACATTTGCCTTCCTCCAATCCTCAGGTACCGTTCCCGTGGACAACAAGGACATAAAGATCCTAGCCAGAGGCTCAGCAATCTCTTCCCTCACCTCGTGGAGCTGCCTGGGGAATATTCTGTCAAGCCCCAGGGACTTATCCATCCTAATGTATTTTAACAACTCCACACCTCCTCTCCCTTAATATCAATATGCTCCAGAACATCAACCTCACTCAGATTGTCCTCACCGTCATCAAGTTCCCTCTCATTGGTGAATACCAAAGAGAAATTTTCATTGAGGACCTCGCTCACTTCCATAGCCTCTAGGCTATGTGGAAGTTAAAATCTCCCATGACAGCTTCTGTTCTGTTCTTACAAGCTTCAGTTATTTTTTAGTTAATCGCCTCTGCCACTGCAATATTCTTATTAGGTGGCCTATAGACAACTCCCACCTGTGATTTTTTTCCCTTTACTATTCTTAATCTCTCCCCAGATGGACTCAACATTCTGCTCCGTAGATCTTATATCATCACTCACAATCAGCCCTGATCTCATCTTTAATTAAGAGCGCCACCCCACCTCCTTTGCCTTCCTGCCTATCTTTTCATATTACTCAATACCCTTGAATATTTAATTCCCAGTCATCTCCACCTTGTAACCAGGTTTCCGTAATGGCCACTAAATCATATGCCTTGGTAATGACCTATGCCACAAGTTCACTAGTACCATTATACTCATTGTCCTTTTAGAATCTAGTGACCTATGTGATTTTTGCTTTTTACTTTTATGCACTCTACTCTTACTTTTTTCTTCACTAACTCTAGCTTTGGTCTCGGCATCACTTCCCTATTCTTTTCTGTATAGGTTCCCATTCCCCTGCCATATTAGTTTAATACCTCCCCAACAGCACCAGCAAACATTCTCTCTAGGACATTGATCCCGGCCCTGCCCAGCTGCAAACCATCTGGATGATACCGGTCCCACCTCCCCCAGAAGCAGTTCCAATGCCCCAGGAACCTGAAACCCTCCCTCCTACACCACTACTCAAGCCACATATTCATTCTAGCTATCCTGCTATTCCAACTCTGGCTGAGATTATTAATTTTGAGGTCCTACTCTTTTACTTATCTCCTAGCTCCCTAACTTTAGCTCGTAGGATCCCATCCTGCTTTCTTCCTATATCGTTAGTACCTACATGCACCACGACAGCTGGCTGCTCACCCTCCCCTTTCAGACTGCCCTGCAGCCTCTCTGAGGCATCTCTGACCCTTGCACCTGGGAGGCAACATGCCATACAGGAGTCCCATTTTTGGCCACAGAAGTTCCTCTCTATTCCCCTTACCATGGAATCCCCTACCACAACAGCTCTGCCACTCTTTTTCTTGCCCTGATGCGCAGCAGAGCCACCCATGGTGCCATGATCCTGGCTACTGCTGCCTTCACCTGATGAGCCATCTCCCCCACAGACTCCAAAGCGGTATGTCTGTTTTGGAGGGAGATGACTGCAGGAGACTTGTGACCATATGCAACCCTGAGATTCATTTTCTTTCAGGCAATCACAGTAAATATGAGAAGCACAATAGAATCAATACAGACCACACACAACAAAATGACAGTGTGCACATAAGAATGTGTAAATAAATAAATAGATAAATAAATAAATAAATAGATAGATAGATAGATAGATAGATAGATAGATAGATAGATAGATAGATAGATAGATAAATAGATGGATAAATAGATAAATAAATAAATAAGCAAGCAAGCAATATATATGAGAATATAAGATGAAGATTCCTTCAAAGTGTGCCCATAAGTTGTGGGAACAGTTCAGTGATGGAATGAGTGAAGTTATCCCCTCTGGTTCAAGACCCTGATGCTTGAGGGGCAACAATTTTTCCTGAACCTGGTGGTGTGGGTCAGGAGGCTCCCTGTACCTCCTTCCTGACAGTAGCAGCAAGAAGAGAGCATGGCCTGGATGTTGGGAGCCTTTGAAGATGGGTGATGTTCCATGACAATGTGCTCAATGGTGGCGCAGACTTTACATGTGGTAGACTGGGCCATATCCATTACTTTTTGTAGGCTCTTCTGTACATTGGCATTTGTTTTTCTACACCAGGATGCAACCAATCAATATATTATTCACCACACATTTATGGAAGTTTATCAACGTTTTAGACTGTTGCTCTTCTCTGCGCCTTGTGGTAAGATGGCAATCTTACTGTTTGTTTAGTATTTGTCTGTTTTTTATGAGGCCAAGTTGCTAGCTCAATGCTCAACCCAGCACAGATGGAAAGCATGCAAGGATTTGAACCCAGGAGCACTTGTCTTGAAGTCCAGTGCAGATAACACTACACCACCGGCTGAAATTTTAGATGACGTGCCGATTATTTACAAACTTCTAAGAAAGTAGCGGTGCTGCCATGTTTGCTTCATGGTGGCACGTAATGTGTTGGATCTAGGACAGATCCTCTGAAATCATAACACCAAGAATATTAAAATTGCCGGCCCTATTTATCTCTGATCTCCCAATGAGGACTGGCTCACAGGCCTGTGTTTTCCTCCTCTCAAAGTCAATAATCATCTCCCTGGGCTTTTTAGCATTGAGTCAGGGTTTTTTGTTGCGGCAACACAGCCATATTTTTAGTCTCCTTTCTATAAACTGATTTGTCACCACATTTTATTTGGCCAATGACTGTGGAGTCACCAGCAAACTTAAATATTGCAATGGGGCTGTGCATTGCCTCATAATCATAAGTATAAAGCAAATAGAGCAGGGGGCTAAGCACACAGCCTTGTGGTGTATCTGTGCTGTTAGAGATTGTGGAAGAGATGTTGTTGTCAATATGAACTGACTGGGGTCTGCAAGAGAGTAAATCAAGAATCCAACTGCATGTTGAGGTATTGAGGCCAAGGTCTTGAAGCTTATTTGCTCAAGTTCCTTACACTCACACACCGAGCGAGTACCATACCATCCTGCTTTGCATCCAGACGGAATGCTTTCAATGGTGCATCAGTAAAATATTGGGTCATAGCAAATTTCTTTAGCTTCCTGAGAAAGCAGAGGCATTAATGTGCTTTCTTGGCCAAAACATATTCACTGAAGACTGCACAACCATTTGTGAATCTTCAGCAATTGAAGCAGTACAATCGCTACTTGCAAAAGGGCATAGAAAATGTTAATGTGGCTCTGCTAGTAGAGCAGCTGCCTCATCGCTCCAGCCACATGGACTGTATCATGACTCAAGGTGTATCTCTATGGAGACTGCACATTCTCTCTCATTGCATGGGCTTCTGCCAGGTACTTCAGCTTCTTTCTCACATCCCAAAAATGTGTGGGTGGGGGAGGGGTGAATTGGCCAGACTAATTTTTCACTACTTTGTAGGTGTCTTGCTTTGAGTCTATAACTCTATTATAGTGAGGATTGATAAACGGAAAGTAATATTTGCCTGAAAGAGTTGCTATAATGATATTCTCAAATAAGAAGTCTTATCCCTGGCTCGGACATTCAAAGGCATTACCTTCCGAGTACAGGAGCAAACAGATTCACTGGTTGAACAGTGTCACAACATCAACCTTACACTCAACATCAGTAAGACCGAAGAACTAGAAACATAGAAAACCTACAGCACAATACAGGCCCTTCACCCCACAAAGTTGTGCCGAACATGTCGCTACTTTAGAAATTTTAGACTTCCCCATAGCCCTCTATTTTTCAAAGCTCCATGTACCTGTCTAAAAGTCTCTTAGTAGACCCTATTGTAACTGCCTCCACCACCATTGCCGGCAGCCCATTCCACGCACTCACCACACTCTGAGTAAAAAACCCACCCCTGATATCTCCTTTGTACCTACTCCCCAGCACCTTAAACCTGTGTCAACTATTTCAGCCCTGGAAAAAGCCTCTGGCTATCCACATGATCAATGCCTCTTATACACCTCCCATCCTCCGTCGCTCCAAGGAGAAAAGGCTGAGTTCACTCAACCTGTTTTCATAAGGCATGCTCTCTAATCCAGGCAACATCCTTGTAAATCTCCTCTGCACCCTTTCTATGGCTTCCACATCCTTCCTGTAGTGAGGCAACCAGAACTGAGCACAGTACTCCAAGTGGGATCTGACCAGGGTCCTATGTAGCTGCAATATTACTTCCTAAATTCAATTCTACTACTAATGAAGGCCAATACATCATATGCCTTCTTAACCACAGCATCAACCAGCACAGCTGCTTTGTGCATCCTATGGACTTGGACCCCAAGATCCCTTTGATCCACCACACTGCGAAGAGTCTTACCATTAATACTATATTCTGCCATCATATTTGACCTACCAAAATGAACCACTTTACACTTATCTGGGTTGAACTCCATCTGCCACTTCTCAGCCCAGTTTTGCATCCTATCAATGTCCCGCTGTAACCTCTGACAGCCCTCCACACTACCCACAACACCTCCAACCTTTGTGTCATCAGTAAACTTACTAACCCATCCCTCCACTTCCTCATCCATGTCATTTATAAAAATCACGAAGAGTAAGTGTTCCAGAACAGATCCCTGAGACAGACAACTGGTCAATGACCTCAATGCAGAATGTGACCCATGTACAACCACACTTTGCTTTCTGTGGGCAAGCCAGTTCTGGATCCACAAAACAATGTCCCCTTGTATCCCATGCCTCCTTACTTTCTCAATAAGCCTTGCATGGGGTACTCTATAAAATGCCTTGCTGAAATCCATATACACTACATCCACTGCTCTTCCTTCATCAATGTGATTAGTCACAACCTCAAAAGATTCAATCAAGCTTGTAAGGCACGACCTGCCCTTGACAGAGTCATGCTGACTATTCCCAATCATATTATACCTCTCCAAATGTTCATAAACCTGCCTCTCAGGATCTTCTCCATCAACTTACCAAGCACTGAAGTAAGACTCGCTGGTCTATAATTTCCTGGGCTATCTCTACTCCCTCTTTTGAATAAAGGAACAACATTCGCAACCCTCCAAACCTCTGGAACCTTTCCCGTCAACACTGATGATGCAAAAATCATCGCCAGATGCTCAGCAATCTCCTCCCTCACCTCCAACAGTAGCCTGGGGTACATCTCATCTGGTCCCGGTGACTTATGCAACTTGATGCTTTCCAAAAGCTCCAGCACGTCCTCTTTCTTAATCTCTACATGCTCAAGCTTTTCCGTCTGCTGCAAGACAGAACTACAATCACCAATACTGATTGTGGAATTCAACAAGGGAAGCCAAGGGAACTCACATCAATCATGATCTGAGGATCAGGAGCAGAGAGAGAGAGCAGTTTCCAGTTCCTGGGTGTTAACATCTCTGAAGATCTATCCTGAGCCCAACATATTGATACAATTACAAAGAAAGCATGACAGTTCCTATATTTCTTTAGAAATTTGAGGAGATAGATAGATACTTTATTGATCCCAAAGGAAATTACAGTGTTATATTGGCGTTACAGGTGGACAGGTATGGAAGAGAAGTAAGAAAGAATAAAAAGTAAGTTACTTCAAACAGTCTAACAGGAGGAGGTCATCAATATCCCAGCTATAGGTTGACTCACTATAGAGCCTGATGGCTAAGGATAAGAATTACATCATATCGCTTTTATACACCCAACTATTTCTGAGTCATCAGAGAATTTCTCTAGATTATATGACTCAGTATTGTATCTAAAGTGTGAGCTATATAGGGTAAATACATTTATTCCTTCCAACAAAGTGCATGACCATACACTTTCATGCACTATATTCCATCTGCCACTTTTTTGTCCATTGTCCTAATCTGCCTAATTCCCTCTTCAGACTCCCAGCTTCCCCTACACTAGCTGCTCCACCACCTATCTTTGCATCATCCACAAAAGTGGCCACAAAGGCATCAATTCCATCATCCAAATCATTGACATATAACGTGAAAAGAACACGACTAGTCACTGCCTGCCAACCAGAAAATCCCCTCTTTATTCCCATTCTTTGCCTCCTGCCATTCAGCTAATCTTCTCTCCATTCTAGTATCCTTCTTGAAATACCATGTGTTCTTATCTTGTTAAGCAACCTCATCTCTAGTACCTTGTCAAAGACCTTCTGCAGATCTAAGTAAACAACATCCACTGACTAGCCTTTGTCTATCATGAAGGAAACCATACTCTTTGGCCTATTTTATCATAGTCCTCAAATATTCTGAAACATTATCTTTAATAATGCACTCCAACATCTTCCCTACTGTCAAAGTCAGGCTACTTGACCTATAATTTTGTTTTCTTCTACCTCCCTCCCCTCTTAAAGAGTGGAGTGAAATTTGCAATTGTCCAGTCTTCTGGAATAATTCCATAATCTAGAGATTCTTGGAAGATCACTACTAAAGCCTCCCCAGTCTCTTCAGATACTGCTTTCAAATCCATGGTGTGTAGTCCATCTGGTCCAGGTGACTTACCTACCTTCAAACCTTTCAGCTTCTTGAGTACCTTCTTCTTAAGCAACTACTCACTTCTGCCCACTGACACACAGATTTCTGGCATACTGCATTGTTCTCCACAGTGAAGACTGATGCAAAATAGTTTTTGACTTTATTCACCATTTCTTTGTCCCGTATCACTAACTCTCCAATGTAATTTATTTGAGGTCTGATATCTACACTTGCTTCTCTTTTACTCTTCATATATCCGAAAGACCGGTTCATTACACAACACCCAATCCAGAAGTGCATTTTCCCTAGTGGGCTCAACCACAAGCTGCTCTAAAGTCATCTCAGAGGATTCTGCAAATTCTCTAACCTGGGATTCAGAACAAACCTAATTTTCCCAAACTACCTGCATATTGAAATCTGCCATGACTATCATAGAACACACACAAAATGCTGGTGGAATACAGCAGGCCAGGCAGCAACTATAGGAAGAAGAACTGTCGATGTTTCGGGCCAAGACCCTTCGTCAGGACAGACTACCATAGCATTCACAAAGTGCTGGTGGAACACAGCAGTCCAGCCAGCATCTGTAAGGAGAAGCACTGTCGACGTTTTGTCCTGACAAAGGGTCTCGGCCCGAAACGTCGACAGTGCTTCTCCTTATAGATGCTGCCTGGCCTGCTGTGTTCCACAAGCATTTTGTGTGTGTTGCTTGAATTTCCAGCATCTGCAGATTTCCTCGTGTTTGCTCTATCATAGCATTGCTTTTTTTACATGCCTTTTTTAATCTCCCATTGTAATTTGTACCGAACATTTTGACTACTCCTGGGAAGGCTGTATATAACTCCCACTGAGATTTTTTTACCCTTCCAGTTTCTTAACTGCATCCAATAGAATTCTATATCTTTCTATGCTATGTCATCTCTTTATAAGGATTTCATTACAATTTTTGCCAATACAGCCTCTCCAACCCCTCTACCTATGTGCTTGCCCTTTTGATACAATGTGTATCCTTGAGTGTTAGCTCCCAACTATGATCTTCCTTCTGCCACAACCCAGTGATGTCCACAACGTTATACCTGCCAATCTCGACCTGTGCTACAAGATCATCGACCTTATTCCATATACTGTGTACATTCAACAATAACACTTCAAACCCATCCCCCTGCTCAATGAGTTTACACCCCTCCCAACATCTCTAGCAAACCTACCCACAAATATATTGCTGCCCTTCGAGTTCATATGTAATGTGCCCTTTTTGTATAGGTCATAACTTCTATGGAAGAGATCCCAATGATACAGAAATCCTGTCCCCTGCATCAATTCCAATTATCCCAGTGTTCATCGAGAGAGATTTTGGCAAAATTCCTGCCATATTTTCTTCCATTTTGAAATAACTTGCTGTAAAGGATTTTGATATATGAAAAATACTTCATGGATGGAATATGAGGTGTTGCTTCTCCAACCTGAGTTTGAGCTCATCATGGAAGTAGAGGAGACCATGGGCAGACATGTAAGAATGGGAATGGAAAGTTGAACTAAAATGCTACTTAACTTGCTGAGTTCCTCCAGAATGATGTGTGCTACCTCATCTGAATATGCCTTCAAGCATCTATTAAGCACCAACCAGTGCAATGTCCAATTTGACAATTGGTTTGTGAATATGTGACCATCTGATCTTCAAATCCAAACTCTATTTCAAAACTGCAAACTTCATTAAAAAGAAACAATGACTTGATTACAAATTTGTTAATCAAGAAGATCACAGTTGATGCAATGCTGAGAGGCTGTTGTTTTTGAATTGCAGGATCATTCAGCAGAGAGATGCTAAACCCAGATCCCAGCTGTGCAGATAATTGTAAAAGACTTCATGGTGCAATTAGGGAAAAAGTACACAGTTCTCCTGAAATGGCAGTAATAGCTTCCTCACATCAGCGATTAAGGTCTGGTTTACTGCAGCACCCCTCACAATACACAAAAACTACAGCAAACTGTCAGGTCAGCAGAAAAGGTCACTAGCTGTAATCTACCATTACTGCAGGACTTTATGTGTTCAAGATGAAGAAAAATATTGCAGACGCTACCCACCTAGCAAACTGCCTTTTCCAAAAGCTCCCTTCTGAAAAACGCAGTAGGGTCATTAAATCAAAAACTTCATGCCATCTTAAAAACTTCTTCCATTAGGTAGTTAATCTGATTAACTATTCTAATTGGCCATCCCTACCTCCTCTATCTACTGCAGGGTAACAAAATTATTGAAAACTTATGTAATTCACAACCACCGAAATTGAGATGGGGTTCACTTTAAGAGTTTGGTTTGACATGATGACATATTACATGAAGTTCTGTTACTGCAATTTTTGTGCTCAGGGTTTGGAGTACAATAAATAAGTCGTTACCATTTTTTAAAAACATAAAATGCTTCATGTCGGTTTATTTGAGAAAACCTACATTGTTGCTCCTGATTCTCAAGACCAATTCCTGAGTTATTGAACATTGGCCAATACAGTCACATTGAAACTGCCAGAGTTTAGGAAGCAAAATGCCGTTGTTTGGTTTATTGAAGCTGAGGCCCAAATGGCCAACACCATCTTTTTCTATGTGGTAGTGTCACTCAGCAACTCCACAGCTGCAAGAGTGGTGAGCCTACTTGAACACCTGCCTGAGCACAATAAATACCTATTGCTGAAAACTCACTTTTTACAGGCAATCAGGGTTTAAGCGCATCAAACAGTTGCTTTCCTTGCCTGGCTTTGGCGATGCTAAGCCATCGGAGCTCCTGAACCACATACTGTCTCTCCTGGGAAATCACCATCCTTGTTTTATTATTAAAGAACTCTTCATACAGCAAAGGCTTGATCAAGTTCACTTAGCCCTCTCTTATGCACCTGTGAAGGATTACAGGGAGCTTGCTCAGTCAAGCAGCGATACATCATTCCTCCTCCTTTCTCTACCTCAATAAGTCCCAGTCAGCAAGGCCAGTAACATAAGGATGCCCGGGGCTGTGAAATGTACGGATACGGGCCTGTGTTTTTACCATGCTCACTCTGGTATGAACACTAAGTGCCGACCGACTTGCAGCTTGGACAATGCCAGCACATGGGATATCAGAGGTCTGTGATCACCATAGTTCACCAGGGTTGTCTTCTGTTTATTATTAATACCCTTTCAAGGCGACACATCCTGTGTGACATGGGTGTTTAAGTGAATGTGCTGCCAGCATTCTCTGTTAATGGGATGGCAAAGAGTGCTGAAACCTTGTTGGAGGCCACTAACAACAGCAAGATTCAGACTCACAGGACATGACATGTGACGCTCTACTTCAGTGGGTGATGTTACACGTGGAGCTTCGTTCTGGCTAAAGTAGCCAGACCTCTGGTTGGTGCAGATTTCCTGTTAGTCAATCTTAAGAACTGGCGGGTTGTGAATGTCAAGGATTTTGGGTCATTATCCTGCTCCCCCAGTAAGTTCCCCACAACGACACTGTCAAGGGCATGCACCACCACATGTGAATTTACTCGACTGCCGGGGGAATTCCCAAACCTCACCAAGCCCACATTCTCCATTATAGTCACAAAACATGAGGTCAAGAACCATACTCCCACAGGTGCCCCACCAGTCCATGTCTGTGTACGTAGACTGGACCCAGAAAAGTAGGCAACCGTAAAGGCTGAGTTGGACATCTGTGTACTTCAGTCTCTTTCCTCAGAGACTCAGAGTTAGCAACATCGAACTGAGTGTAAAAGTGGTTGAGCTCATCTGGGAGAGGCCATGAAGTTGGTGGCAGTTTGGCTTTGAAGCCTGCAATGGTATGAAACCCTTGTCACAAGTCACGTGTGCTATTCGTTGTGAATCTTTTTTTTTGGTGGATATAGAAGAATTATTTAGCAAAATGAGCAGCAGGCATCATATCACCTCTTAGAAGAGGCCTGCTTGACCCAGTATTACATGACATTTTATATGCTCAAGATCAAAGATAACAATAGGAAAATTCTTAGTTACAATGCTTCCTTCAAATCACATATAAGTTCTCAAACACCTCCATCTTCACACCAGCACTCCAGACATGCTAAATGAATGTTCATTCCCACTGACTCTCGGCTGCATTCATGCAAATGCAGACATCTCAGGTCAAATAGATTTTGTTTTCAATTAACTCCAAAAACATCATTGTTCTGAGCTACATTTTAAATTCAGTCTACAATCCACATTCAGGTTTGAAAACTGGATGAAGTTGAAATTAATATCCGCCCTGCTCTGCTGGGTGAGAAGCTGACAGTGATGCAGGTGGATGCCTCCCTGGTGTCATGGATTATTGATTACCTGACTGGCAGACCACAGTACGTCCGCTTGCAACACTGTGTGTCCGACAGAGTGGTCAGCAGCACTGGGGCTCCACAGAGGACTGTCCTGTCTCCCTTTCTCTTCACCATCTACACCTCGGACTTCAACTACAACACAGAGTCTTGCCATCTTCAGAAGTTTTCTGATGACTCTGCCATAGTTGGATGCATCAGCAAGGGAAATGAGGCTGAATACAGGGCTACGGTGGGAAACTTTGTCACAAGGTGTGAGCAGAATCATCTGCAGCTTAATGTGAAAAAGACTAAGGAGCTGGTGGTGGACCTGAGGAGGGCTAAGGCACTGGTGACCCCTGTTTCCATCCAAGGGGGTCAGTGTGGACATGGTGGAGGATTACAAATACCTGGGAATACGAATTGACAATAAACTGGACTGGTCAAAGAACACTGAGGCTGTCTACAAGAAGGATCAGAGCCGTCTCTATTTCCTGAGGAGACTGAGGTCCAGACGAAGCTGAGAATGTTCTACAAGGCTGCAGTGGCCAGTGCTATCATGTTTGCTGTTGTGTGCTGGGGCAGCAGGCTGAGGGCAGCAGACACCAACAGAATCAACAAACTCATTCGTAAGGCCAGTGATGTTGTGGGGGTGGAACAGGACTCTCTGATGGTGGTGTCTGAAACGAGGATGCTGTCCAAGTTGCATGCCATCTTGGACAATGTCTCCCATCCACTCCATAATGTACTGGTTAGGCACAGGAGTACATTCAGCCAGAGACTCATTCCACCGAGATGTAACACTGAGAGTCATAGGAAGTCATTCCTACCTGTGGCCATCAAACTTTACAACTCCTCCCTCGGAGTGTCAGACACCCTGAGCCAATAGGCTGGTCCTGGACTTATTTCCACTTGTCATAATTTACTTATTATTATTATTATTATTATTATTATTATTATTATTATTATTATTATTATTATTATTATTATTATTGTTAAATAATTTATGGTTTTATATTACTATATCTCTACACTATTCTTGATCAGTGCAACTGTAACAAAACCCACTTTCCCTCGGGATCAATAAAGTATGTCTGTCTGTCTGTCTGTACTGTATACCACAACTCCAGACTGTTCCCTAACAGGTACCGCTCTACTGTATGAAGCAACAGCACCATACATAACCAGTTGCCACAAACAGTATTCCGGGGAAATTTAGTTTTTCAGAGGAATTGGAAGAAGGGTGCTGATAACTAATAGTTGCAGCCTTTATAATTAGCAACAGAGCCCAACATTTTCAGATCACTGAGGATGTGGAACTCTACTGCAGAGGCAAATTGAACCCGATGTTGATTCTAAATCTCAGAATCAGGGTTATTATCACTGACATATGCTGTGAAATTTGTTGTTTTGGGGCTGCAGGACAGTGCATAAAAATTACCATATGTTTCAGTAATAATGAAAATATAATACTGTGCCAAGTTCGCAGGCACACATATAGGGAGTTGCAGTACTGTATTTGCTAACATAGAGTAGAGAACACGTTTGTAAATTTGGCAGAAGCAAAGGATGTTGGGAATGGTGAGAATGGAGTGCCGTGGGAGGGGTGTGGGACAGGTGGCAGAGAAGGAGTGCCAGAGCAGGGTGGGTGGCTTGTTGGGCACGGCTGCAGACTCACCCAGTCCTCAGACTCCAGGCAAGGTCATTTGATTTCAAACAATTGGTTTATTGATCATTACAGAATGTCTCTCTGGTGCTTCCCACTCCCTCCCCTCTCTCTTCTCCTTTTCCCAATCTTGATTCCTCTCTCCCTGTCCCCTTCCCACTCTCAGTCCACAATAGAGACCCATATCAGAATCGGTTTTATCATCACTCACATATGTCATGAAATCTGTTTTTCTTTTGTGGCAGCAGTACAGTGCAATGCATAAAATTACTGCAGTACTGTCAAAAGTCTTAGACACCCTTGCTATATATAATATATAAATGCCTAAGACTTTTGCACAGTATTGTAAATATATAATGGAAATGAGGAATAGTGAGGTAGTGCTCATGGATTCAATGTCCATTCAGAAATCAGGTGGAAAAAGCTGTTCCTGAATTGTTGTGAATCTTGACTCAATCTTGCCCCTGTATTGTTGTTTCACAGCCTTGACAGTTTTGCGCAGGTCGTAGCTGCTTCTCTTGAGCTCCAGCTGATTGTCAGCAATGTAAGCTCCGTGTCGCGTGGTAAGTGCTACTCACACAGAACTATTGATCCAGGCTTTCTGGTTCGGGAAGACTCTGACCGACTTCTGGGGGAGAACACCTTCAATGTACTTCCAGATAAAGCACTTGACTCCATCCGTGAACACGGAGACATCCTCATTGTGGAAAACTTTCCAGTCAACGTCAACGTCCTCAAAGCAGTCCTGCAACATGGAGGCCGATTGATCGGACCAACAATGGACAGTTTTAACATGGCCGCCTCTTGTTTCAGCTTCTATCTGTATGTCAGCAAAAAACAGGATTGAAAAGCTGGGTGAAGGAGAGCTTTGTAAGTGTTGCAGAAGGGAGTGTAACAGTGGTCCAGTGTGTTATCTCCATGAGTGCTCACCTGGATGTGTTGACAAAACTTCGGAGAGACTTTTGTCAGCGATGCTCATTTAAAGTCACCAGTGACGATGAAGGGAGCCTCTGTGTGTGCAGTCTCCAGCATATTGTCGGTCTCATATAGTTCTTTGAGCCAGGTCAACATCAGCCTGCGGCAGAATGTACACCGCTGTGATGATAACACCATGAACTCCCCAGGCAGCCAGTAGGGTCTGCACAGCAGCACAGGTACCCCATATCTGGGGAACAGAAGGATCTGAGGGCATGCACATACTGGGAGTTGCACCAAGCATTGTTGACAATGAAGCATACCCCTCCTCCTTTACTCTTCCCACTGAGGGTTTTCAACCTGTCTGGCTGGAACAGGGAGAAGCCAAAGGGCTCGACGGCATGGTCCAGTATCTCCTCCGTCAGCCGGGTCTCCGTGAAGCATAAAACATTGCATTCATTTGCTTCCCGCTGATAGGAGATTCTGGCTTTTAGATCACAGAGCTTGTTATCCAGGGTCTGAACGTTAGCCAGGGGTATGCTAGGGAACGGAGGCGAATTTTCACACTGTCTCAGCCTCACCAGGATGCTGGCCCTCCTCCTTGACCTCCAGCTCTTCTTCCAAGGTGGTGGTGGTGTAAGAGGTAGGTCTCCCATGGATTGCGCAAGCAGGGGCTCCCAGTGTAGGAAAGGCGGCACGTAGTGGGTAAATGCCATCTGTCCGATGTTCAGAAGGGTCAGTCTATCGTATCTGATGTGACTATCAGCTACTTGGACAAAAAGTGCGAAGATAATCGTAGAAATTAGTAGATTTGGAATGGAGCTCACAACATGCCCGCCGGATGCAACACCATCTTAATAATGCTAGGTTTAGTGATTTCTGGTGGGGGGGCTGTGTAGTGTAATGTAATTGGTGGAGACAGAAATACACTTTAAAAGGCTGGTCTGATATGATAATGTATTACATGAAGTTCTGTTACTGTGCCCTTTGTGTAGAGGTTTT
This sequence comes from Hypanus sabinus, assembly GCF_030144855.1. Lineage (NCBI taxonomy): Eukaryota > Metazoa > Chordata > Chondrichthyes > Myliobatiformes > Dasyatidae > Hypanus > Hypanus sabinus. The sequence continues at coordinate 82,164,010 of NC_082710.1, read as the reverse complement.
GGAGAACAATAAATGAGTCGTTATGGCTTTTCTTGCCACACTTGGTTTAATTTGCAAAAACCTACACTACTAACTAAATCACTGCAGTGCACTGAAAACACTTGAAATCATGTTTTATAATGCTGTTTACATTGCAAATATATTATGGTATTTTTATATTTAGGCACATTTTTCAATATCAATACTTCAAACTCTACCCTTTAATATACTACTTTATTCTTAAAGTTGTTGAATGTTTTTGTTCTATGTTGCATGTCACCGAAACACACCACATCACATTCCTAATACATCTAAATGTATAGGGCAAATAAAATTGATCTTTCATCCATGATCCTTGATGTCCTGGCTAGCATTCATCCTCAATAAAAAGATTAACTAGTAGGTGTCTTTGTTGCTTGTGGGGCTTCAGTGTAAGCAAATTAACAATTCCCTAATACTTGACAAAACTTCAAAGAGTATGCAAATCACTTTAAGGTTTCCTGCTGACAGCACAAGGTGCTACATTAATTAGTTCCTTTGATGAGTTAGAACATTATCAAGAAATATAACTGTCAGTTTTTGCTCCCTTTGGTTTTATCTGTGTTTTATATATCATTTTATTGGACGTAGGTACCCTTGCAAGATCAGTACTACTGTCTTCTTGAATTGTACTCCCTAACTGAAAATGTGGTAGTGAAACATATCCTGAAGTATAAAAAATGCTAAAGTTTGTGATGGCATAGAAATGGTCAGATGTGTGCAGGGACAATTTAGGAGTATCATACTGAAATAAACATTTTACTTTGTCTTGTGAAACTGAAATCATAAGAGAAATTTAGAGGAATGTCATTGCAAATCTTTGGATTTAAATTAAATAACAGAGAATAATAGTTTAAATGTTTTTAGAAACATTTAAACACAAGAGACTGCAAAAGCTGGAATCTGCAGCAACAAACAATCTGCTGAATGAACTCCGAAGTTGAGCTGCAACTGCAGGAGCAAAGGAACTGATAATGTTCCAGATTGAAATGCAGGTTCATTACCTTTGCTTTAAAAAAATAAGTACATTGTTCGAAAGTTCCATGACAGATCAATTAGATCCATTTATAAATATTGTATTAATCAAATAGCAAAACTAAAATAAATGAGAGAAATTAAGATGTTAATATATGCAGAATCAATCGAGCTATATTTTAAAGCAGGACTTTCTTTATACAGTCTCTTTCGCTTAAAGATGACTTGAGTCCATTCCAATCCTGTTGCTTACACTGACTAGCACAGAATCAGAATCAAGATTAATGTCACTGGTGTATGGCACGAAATTTGTTGTTTTGCAGTAGCAATACATTGCAATACATAATCATACAAAAGCTCTAAGTTACAATAAGGATATATATCAAAAATGTAATTAAATAAGTAGTGCAAAAAGAGAGGGCAAAATAGTGAGGTGGTGTTCATGGATTCATTGTCCATTGAGAAACCTGATCTCCTCCTGTAGGACAGGCCAACCTGGCGAGAAGAGTTGAAGCATAATTTGTGAGGCGATGCACTCGTCTTTTTTGCCTCCAGACTCTAAGCTCTCCCTATCACCCAAAATGTACCTTCTTCACTTTTGAGTATTTACACACCAGATGATCCAGTGTCATAGAGGATAGTAAAACTCACAGTGGGGAATGTTGATATCTTGGCTTTGTAACACAGCTAAGAGAGATTGGGGGATAAGCATTCAGCAGAGAGGTAAAGAGGGCCCCTCAGGTTAGTACCAGGCAGTGGAAGTTGATAACAGGCTCAACAAGCCTGAGCTACAAACTATAGGCTTAAGTGGGTTAGTAAACTTCTGCCTGGTTACTCGGGAACTTGGGCTACCTATATATCTGCTACCTTATGTTCTGTTATTATTGTGTTCTTTATCTTACTATTTTCTTTTGCTGCATCAGATCAGAGTAACAAATATTTTGTTTCCCTTTATACTTGTGCACTGGAAATCACATTAAACAATCTTGAATGGGGACCAGTTGGGTACACACTGTGGTCTTATTGCGACAAATGCTCTGTATCCATGCTGTGTTCAGACTTATAGTCATGGACACACCTACCTAGGGCATAAATGCATTGAAATGTTGCTTTTTTTTGAAACAGCAGCACAATTTATTACAAACATGAAAGTGTAAATTACTTAAACTTAAATTCACAAATCATATATTTAAGGTGGGGGGATATATGGGAGGCAGGGTTTAAGGGTTGGCACAACATTGTGGGCTGAAGGGCCTGTACTGTGCTGTACTATTCTATGTTCTGTGTTCTATATATGTACATGACAGAATAAATAGACATTAGTTCAAGTTGAGGGTGATATAGTCCAAATTAGAATTAGGGATTTTAGGTCAATTCAAAAACTTGATGGTTCCTACACTTCGATACTGGATAATATTGCTTATTTGAACTTACAATGTTTGGTCTTAAATAAGAAGGTACTGATGCTACAACTGCACCTACTATCACACAGATAAGTGGCTGCTCCCCAGAAGCAGTCACTCAGGAATGTTCTGCATTAAACATGATTGTAGAACAAACACAAGGCATATTTTAAAGAGGTACCAATACAATGCGAATTGTTCTACGAAGATTCTATATAAATGCACGCTCCTTTGCTTTTCAATTACTTCCTAGATGGATGCTTTTCATGCATCAAGTCATGCTTAAACTGGTTTTGGTCTCTACAGGTGAATGTTGTAGCTTTGCTCACAGTTAGCCTTTCAGTTAATCCCCATATGGCAATTAACTCTAAGCATAGACATTGCCAACTGAGTCCATGATTGACAATCTAAACTTCCTAAATTGACACCTCAGACTTCAGATATCTGAGCAATGGTGTTCCATGATAAATAGTTCTCAGAGCTTCAGAAAATTTGTCTTCCTTTAAAGATTGGAAGAATTGACGTGAACTCACTGACGTTTCTCACAATCCCCAGGAAGCAAAATAAATTGTCTGGCAAAAAGCCTTTGGAAGACCTGAGAGATTTGTCTGACTTTCAATTTTAATATTTCTGCTCTCACTGAAATTGAAGTAATCAACTGTTGCAATTACCTGTAGCAAAGTCAGTTTGGGTCCTTGACATCTTCAGAATGGTTATTTTCAGTCTTCCATCACTGAGGTGAATCTGCAATGCTCCCGGATCTCCAGGAAACTCATTGTACAAAAGCAGTCCATGGGTGTTCCAGGTGCGGAACTGGAAACTAATGCTCACTCCTTCCATTTGAGGTGGGCTGGGGAGCAGCAAGTAACTCCTGGGACTCATGAATGTGACTGGGATAATGTGTGCCTCTGAACATGAAAAACTGACATTGCCCTGAAAACACAAGAAGAAAAAACAGAGACATATAAATATCTGTTTTTACCAGCACCTATTGATTAGTCACACTGTAACTAGGTTCCTTGCAATCCACGAGTGAAAGACAAGGACTCAGTTTTATAAACACAAGAAATTCTGCAGGTGCTGGAAAACCTGAGTGACACATACAAAATACTGCAGGAACTCATCAGGCCTGGCAGCAACTATAGAGGAAAATAAACAGTTGACATTTCAGGACTACAAAGTGGGTGGGGCAGAAGTGAGAATAAGGAAAAGAGGAAGGATGAGAAGAAAACCAAAATGGAGAATGGAAAAAGAGAGGTGGTGTTGGGGAGCAGAATTACCAGAAGTTTGAGAAATTGATAGTCATAATTATTACATTTTAAAATTATTGCTCTTTTTCATAAAATCTCACTTCTCTGTTTTCCAGTGTTCCCCTGAAATATTGCCAGACTTAGGCCTCTTATACATACAGGCATTGAAAGCGTATCCCTATTACTCTGCTTCTGGAAGCAGTTTGGAAGCCACAGGATATATATATCCCAAGAGGTATTCTAAAGGAAAAATGACACAACCGTAGCTAACAAGAGAAGTCAAAGCCAACATGAAAGCCAGAGAGAGGGCACATAATAGAACAAAAATTAGTGAGAAGTTAGAGGATTGGAAAGCTTTTAAAAACCAACAGAAGGTAATTAAAAAAGTCATAACATGCTTATGGATGCCTAGTTTGGGTTCCGTCAAGGCCATTCAGCTATGGTCACCTTGCTGGTCTAAAAATGGACCAAAGAGCTAAATAACAGAGGTGAGGTGAGAGTGATAGCACTCGACATCAAGGCAGCATTTGATTGAGGTGCCCTAGCTAGTCAGTGGTCAGTGGGAATTAGGGGGAAAACCCTCCACTGGTTAGAATCATACCTGACACAAAGGAAGATGGTTCTCATCCTCATCCTCAGAATATCACGGCAGGAGTTCCTCAGGGAAGTGTCCTAGTACTAACCATCTTCAGCTGTTTCATCAATGTCCTTCCTTCCATCATAAAGTCAGTAGTGGGGATGTTCGCAGATGACTGCACAATGTTCTGCACCATTTGTGACTCCTCAGATAGTGAAGCAGCTCAGACCTAAATGCACCAGGACCTGGACAATATCCAGGCTTGGGCTGACAAGTGGCAGGTAACATCTGAACCATGCAAGTGCCAGGCAATGAACATCTCCAACAAGAGAGGCCCTAACTATCGTCCCCTGACATTTTGTGACATCACCATCATGGAATCTCTTACTATCAACATCCTGAGGGTAACCATTGACAGGAAACTGAACAATTCTAGTCATATAAACACTGTGGCTACCAGAGCAGGTCAAATACTGCGGCATGTAACTCACCTCCTGACTCCCCAAAGCCTGACCACCATCTACAAGGCCAGTTACTCTGACCTCAGTGGTTGGGAAGATGTTGGAGTCAATTATTAAGGATGAGATCTCAGGTTTCTTGGAGGCATACGATAAAATAAGCCATAGTCAGCACAGATTTCTCAGGGTAAAATTGTGTCTGACAAAACTGTTGGAATTCATTGAAGAATTAACAAGCAGGATAGAAAATGAAAATCGGTTGATGTTGCGTATTTGGATTTTCAAAACATAAGAACATAAGAAATAGGATTTGGAGTAGGTCATCTGGCCCATCAAGCCAGCTCTATCGTTCAATAAGATCATGGCCATGGACTAATCTCCACATACCTGCCTTTTTCCCATAACCCTTAATTCCGCTACTATGCAAACATCTATCTCACCTTGCCTCAAATATATTTACTGGTAGGCCCCACTGCTTCTTTGGCAAGAGAACTTCACAGATTCATCACCCTCTGGGAAAAACAGTTCCTCTTCATCTCCATTTTAAATCTACTCTCCCGAATCTTGAGGCTCTGTCTGCTGTTTCCAGTCTCACCTACCAGTGGAAACAACTTGACTGTCTCTATTGCATCTATCCCTTTCATAATTTTATAAGTCTCTATAATATCTCCTGTCATTCATCTAAATTCCAGCAAGTACAGACCCAGCTGTCACAATCTCTCCTCATAGTCTAACCCCCTCATCTCTAGAATCAACCTGGTGAACCTCTTCTGCACCACCTCCAAAGCCAGTACATCCTTTCTCAAGTAAGGAAACAAGAACTGCGTACAGTACTCCAGGTGTGGCTTCACCAGTACCCTCCCTGCTCATAAATTCAATCCCTCTAGCAATGAAGACCAATGTTCCATTTGCCTTCTTAATAGCCTGCTGTACCTATAAACCAACTTTTTGTGACAAGGTGCCACACATGCAGCTGCTGAACAAGCTGTGAGCCCATGGTATTACAGGAAAGATTCTAGCATGGATAAAGCAGAGGCTGACTGTCAGGAGGCAGAGTGGGGATAAAGGTATTCCTTTCTGGCCAACTGCCAGTGACTAGTAGTGGTTCCTGATGGGACTAATTTTTTTAATGTTATATGTCAAAAATTTGGATGATGGAATTGATGGCTTTTTTGCAAAGATTCAGAGAATATGAAGATAGGTGGAGGGGCAGGCAGCTTTGAGGAAGTAGACAGGCTACAGAAAGACTTAGACAGATTAGGAAATGGTAGCTGGAATACAGTCTATGGTTCCCAATGGAGGGAAAATACATACAAAAACACTGAGGTGCAAAGGGAAATTGGGAGTCCTTGTGCAGGATTTCCTAAAGGTTAATTTACAGGTTGAGTCTGTGAAGAGGAATGCAAGTATGATGTGAGCATTCATTTCACAAGGACAAAAATATTAAAGCAAGGATGCAATGTTTAAACTTTATAAAGCACTGGTGAGGCCTCACTTGGAGTATTGCGAACAAGTGATCCTTTTGGCAGACATACTGAAACTGGAGAGGGTTCAAAGGAGTTTAACAAAAATGATTCCAGGATTGAATAGCTTGTCATGTGAAGAGTGTTTGATGGCTCTGGATCTGTATTCACCAGAATTCATAAGAATGAGGAGTGACCTCATTGAAACCTATTGAATGGTGAAAGGCCTTGATAAGAGTGGACGTGGAGGATGTTTCCTATGATGGTAGAGACTAAGACTAGAGGGCATGGCCTCAGAGTAGAGTGGTGTTCTTTTAGAATAGAGAAGAGGAGGAATTTATTTAGCCATAGAGTGGTGAATCTGAGGAATTCATTGCCACAGGCATCTGTGGAGGCCAAGTCTTTATGTATATTTAAGGCAATTTTGATAGGTTCTTTATTGAAGCTGAGAGGAAAATTAGATCAGCCATGATGAAATGGCGGAGCAGACTCGATGGGTCAAATGGCCTAATTCTGCCCCTATATCTTAGGGTCTTAATTCCCAGGGTTCTAAGCACTGGAATTACCTCCTCAAGCTTCTCTGACCCTCACTTTCTTGTTCCTCCTTTAATTCACATTAAAAATTTACTTGCTTGATCAATATTTAGTGATTGACTAGAAGTATAATTGTCAGGAAGAACTTAGCAGGTTAATCCCTTTACCTAAATGATCTGTTTTAATCATTTGATCCTACCCAGTCCTTACAGGATCACTTTACCCACTTTAATTCAGAGGTTTGTTCTGATATCTCTTATGTGACCCAGAATAACTTCTTGTTATTTGAGAAACTTCTTGTGAAATTGTGATCAGAGACCCTGTACAAATAGAGTCTTGTTGATCAGTGCTCAAGTTGCTTCACTAAGGAGGAATAAGAGCATTGTGAGCAATTCAAATTAATTTTAAACTACATATATGTCACCATATACTAAGAAATTAATGTTCTTGTAGACATTTAAATGAATATATAGAAATACAATATATACAAAACACAAAATATATATGCAAAATATATTGTATACAAAATATACAAAATACAATTATGAAAAACAGTACAAATATCCCAAGTTCAAATCATGTAAATAATAAAGTTTTAAAATTTAAGCAAATAATACTGAGTTGTAGAATCCTTGAAAGTGAGTCTGTAGGTCATGGAGTGAGTTCATGCTTAAATTCAACTACAGTGTGCCCACAAAACATATATCACACATAGCACATAAAAATATATTAGCACAAGTAGGTTGATAAAATATAATTAAAAGTTTATGTAGTGTGCTAAAGAGTAAACAGTACAGTAAACAGCTCACTTTCCTTGTGATGAGACCCTAGTGGTGCAGGGCAGTCATCAGTCTCACAGCCTGTGCAAGAAGCTGTTAGCCAGTCTGGCAATCCTGGTCCTGATAATCTTGTATCTCCTTCCTGGCAGTAGTGAGTCAGAGGTTGTTGGGTTGTTGTATACAGTGCTCCAGTAAATGTCACAAATCAGGGGCAGTGTGACCCCACTGATCTGGCAGTTTGTACTACACTCCGTAGCGTCCTGTGGTCCGATGCTTTGCAGCTTCCGTACTACATGTTGAAGCAACCAGACAGGACACTCTTGATGGTGCTCCAGTAGAAAGCTATAGAATGGGGGCAGAGAGCCTTGCATGCCTCCATCTCCTCATGAAGTGTGTTATGGATTCAGCAACAATAAATATATAAGTGAGGCAGGGGTTTTAATAACAAATAAAACATTTATTAAACACTGAAAAACAAACCCCCAAAAGTAAACAAACCACTAACGTAACCAGAAGTCAGCTGCTGTGCGGTAGCTTAAACAGTTCTTAAAGCGATGTTGCAAAAACAGTTCTTCAAAGCAGTACTGCAAAAGTTCAAAATGCTTGCAGTCCATTAAAGGAGAGACTTTTTAGATAATTTAAATTCTCTTTCACGTCGTGTTGTTGCGGTTCCCAGTTGAACTATACTTTTCCCGGAGAATTTACGAAGATGAAAATGAAATGGCTTAAAGGCACTGACCTTTCCTTTACAAAACTGTACCCAATCCTTTCTGCTATATTTCACAGGGATTAACACCTTAACACGGGGACAGCCAACAAATTCCTTCCGAATGAGGATCAAACAAGGTCGAACCTGTTAAACCGTTGAAATCGACTTTCCTCGCTCTTTTAGCTCCCGAACTCCGATCTTCACTCTCCACTGATTTTTAACTGGCAGTATTATAAAGAAACTGCCGGCAATGACCTTTTAAAATTTAGGCATTAAATAAAACTCCATCTTTCAACCAAAGTGCGTCATAATTTTGGACCACGCAGTGGCATGGAGTCGAAATGGCAAATCCAGCCACAAACTGCGCCTCCTCACAGGGAGGGGGTCCTCTTTTTATACCCTGTAAAAAAAACCTGTCACATGACCTCTAGTGGTGGGAATATAACGTCACTCCACCATCACAAGACCACTACCTTAAGTCCAGTATAGCTTCAAAACCACTGTCACGTGACAAGTACAAGATACCCACGGGAATTTGGTCTGTCAAGAACAAAATTTTAAACAATTATTTACAAGGAAAAAAAACAAATGTATAAATTTTATAACATACACTGTATACATAGTATCATCATATAACATCTTACAACTTACAATACAGTAGGAGTGTTACAATTGTAAAAAACTACTCCATAAAAAAATTACATTGTACATTCAACATTGAGATAGACAATCAGCAACCTCATTATCTTTACCTTTAATATGAGTTATCACAATATTGTACTCTTGTAACATCAAGTTCCAATTTAATAACCTTCTGTTTTTATTTTTCATCTTACTCAGAAACACTAACGGATTATGATCAGTGTAAACAATAAGTGGTTTTTGAGTTGTACCGACATATACCTCAAAATGTTCTAAAGCTAAAACAAAAGATGACAATTCCTTCTCTATTCTCGAATGGTTTCTTTGATGCTTATTAAATTTCTTAGAAAAGTAAGCTACTGGATGATCAACCTCATCACCCTCATTCCTTTGCATTAATACTGCTCCTGCAGCCTCATCACTAGCATCTACAGCTAATGAAAAAGGTTTTTTGAAGTCAGGTGCCTTGAGCACAGGTTGTTGACATATCATAGTTTTCAATTTTTCAAATGCTTCTTGACAAGGCACTGTCCACACAAACTTCACATTCTTCTGCAAAAGGTTAGTTAATGGAAGGGCAATATTAACAAAATTCTTACAAAATTTTCGATAATATCCTACCATTCCCAAGAATCTTCTGAGAGCTTTTTTCCCCATTGGAGTGGGAGTCTCTAAAATTGCCCGAACTTTTGCCTGAACAGGAGCTACCTTACCTTGACCTACAACGTAACCAAGGTAAGTCACAGTGGCATGTCCGAATTCAATCTTAGCTAAATTAATAGTTAAGTTAGCTTTTGAAAGCCTTTCAAACAATTTCTCCATCGCAATAATGTGTGCTTCACAAGTATCATTTCCTGTCACTACATCATCAATATAAGCATCTGTATCTTTCAATCCCTGAATCACAGAGTTACTCATCCTCTGGAAAGTAGCTGGGGCATTCTTCATCCCAAATGGAAGAACATTATATTCATATAACCCAGATGGAGATACAAATGCAGAAATCTCTTTACCTCTGTCCGTTAGTGGAACACACCAATACCCTTTTAACAAATCAATCTTTGTAAGGAACTTTGCTTTTCCAATTTTATCTACACAATCATCTACTCTAGGAATTGGATGTGCATCTGTTTTCGTTACAGCATTCACCTTTATATAGTCCGTACAAAACCTAATACTACCATCTGGTTTTGGCACCATAACACATGGTGAACTCCAATTCCAGTTAGAAGGACTAATAATATTATTCTCTAACATATATTTAATTTCTTTCTCAGCAAGTTCACATTTTTCTATGTTCATCCTATATGGGTGTTGTTTAATAGGTTTGGCATCTCCATCATCTACATCATGTGAAGCTATAGTAGTCCTTCTCGGAACTTCTGGAAACAAATCCTTATATTTTAAAATTAATTTCTTCATCTGCTGTTTCTGCTCTGGCTGTAAATGTGCTAGTTTCTCATCAATATTTTCCAGAATGGTTGAATTTGGTAACCTGACAGAAACAATGTCGGATTTAGACAATAGACAATAGATGCAGAAGTAGACCATTCGGCCCCTCGAGTCTGCACCGCCATTCTGAGATCATGGCTGATCATTCACTATCAATACCCAGTCCCTGCCTTGTCCCCATATCCCTTGATTCCCCTATTTAGAATGAAATTCAGATCTATCATGTTCCTAGTTAAATCAAATTCATTATCATTAACCACAACAGTCACAGTATCAGATTGTTTCTCATAATATGGTTTTATCATATTTATATGGCAACGTTGTGTTGGCCTTCTACGATCTGGAGTTTTTATCACGTAATCCACATCATTGATTTTAGACACAATTTCATAAGGACCATGAAATCTAGCTTGTAAAGGATTTGTTTGCACTGGGAAAAGAACCAGCACCTTATCTCCAGGCTTAAACATCCTCATCCTAGCTTCTTTATCATACTAAGTTTTCATTTTCTCCTGAGCCAATTTTAAATTTTCCTTGGCTAAGCTACAAGCTTTCTGTAACCTGTCCTTAAATTTCAACAAATAGTCCGACAAATTAGTGTGTACTTCCTTACTAATCCATTATTCTTTTAATAAAGCTAAAAGTCCTCTAACTCTATGCCCAAATATGAGTTCAAATGGACTGAAACCTAAAGATTCTTGTACCAATTCCCTTATTGCAAATAAAAGTAAGTTTATACCCTCATCCCAATCACTTTCATTTTCCACACAATATGTTCTAATCATATTCTTCAGGGTAGAATGAAACCTCTCCAAGGCAATTCCCAATGGTATGCAGACAAAGTGATTTGCTTAGCTCCCAATTTATAAACTATCTGTTGAAACAATCCAGATGTAAGATTACTGCCTTGATCAGTTTGTATTTCCTTAGGTAATCCAAAATAAGTAAAGAATTTATAAGAGCCTTTGTCACAGCGTCATTAACCGAAGTGCGTCATAATATTGGACCATGCAATGGCATAGAGTCAAAATGGCAAATCCAGCCACGAACTGCCCCTCCTCACAGGGAGGGGTCCTCCTTTTATATCCTGTTAAAAAAAATCTGTCACATGATCTTACTGGCTGGAAAATGACGTCACTCCACCATCACAAGACCACTACCTTAAGTCCAGTATAGTTTCCACACCACTGTCATGTGACAAGTACAAGATACCCATGGGTACATAACAAATGTAGGCGCTGTTGCACCTTCTCGACTAATGAGGAGTTGTAGGTCTAGGTCAGAGCATCCGTTATGTGCACACCAAGTAATTCTGTGCTCTTCACTCCCTCCACAGCAGAGACATTGATGTTCAATGGAGAGTCGTTGTCCTGCACCTTCTTTTTTGTCTTGTCCACGTTGAGACTTCAGTTGTTGTACTCACACCATTTGACAAGACTTCTGACCTTCTCTCTGTGTGTTGACTTACCACAGTTGCTGACAAAGCCAGTCACTGCAGTTCATCAGTCTTGATGACATTGTTTGAGCTGGATCTGGCAGTGCGGTTGTGAGTCAGCAGAATGAACGGCAGCAGGCTGAGCCCACAGTCCTTTGGTGCATGATGGAGGTTGAGATCTTGCTGCCAACTCAAACTGACTGGGCTGGGGTGAGTGTAGTTATCCAAAATTGAAGCAGTGGATGCATTTGTGGTAATTTTCAAAAAGCTCTTTTATATCCTCAAACAGTTGCAATGGATTGGAGATAGTTAAAATAAGGAGGTAAACAGTAAACAGAGAAGTATAGACTGGTTAGCCTGACATTTATCACTGCAGACAAAGTGAGAGTTCACTGTAAAAGATATAATAGCACTTGGAAAACTGACAGCAAAAGGTCAACATAGATTTATAAAAAGTAGATAATGTTCGACAAACAACAGGATATTATTTTGATGATGGAACTTAAAGAAGAAAAGAGGGAGAACCATTGCATATGGTGTCCAGGTTCCAGGCTAGGAAGTTCATGATAAGATACCTACATGGATCAAGGGCAAGTTGGTAGCCAGGATACAAAGATTTGGAATAAGCATGTCCTCTCTCCCAAGTTGCAGGTAGTGATAGTGACGTGTAACAAGCATCAGGGTTTGGACCCCAGATAATCTTCATAAAATTATGAGGGGTGCAGATAAGTGAATGTGCACAGTTTATTCCCACAGAATCAAGAACTGGAAGGCATAAGTTTAAGGTAGATGAGGAGAGTTTGAACAAGAATCTGTGAAGCAAAATTTTCCCCACAGAGTGGCTAGTATATGGAATGAACTGCCAGAGGAAATGGTTGAAGCAGGTATATTAATAACATTTAAAAAGGTACTTGGACAATTACATGGATAAGAAAGGTTTAGAGGGGTATAGGGCAAACATAAAAACGTACTAGGTAGGTTAATTGGTCATTGTAATTTGCTCTGTAGTTAGGTTGGGGTTAATTCGGGGTTGGTGGGGCAGTGCGGTGTGAAAAGCCTATTCCACTCTGCATCTCCAAATTTTAAAAAAATACAATAATCCCTGGTAGAGACCTGCTGGTTTATTGATATAAGTTCAAATTCTATCATGACAGCAGGAGTAAATACATTTAGTTCATTAACTGATCAGTCATATACAGACTATTGGTAATGATAACTAGGAAACTACTGCGTTCACATGTAATGATAGCTAGGACATTACTGCATTGGCATTGAAATTCTTCTAAGTCGGAGATTTGCTGTGCAGGCATAATTTGTTTGGAAAGGCTTCCTCTCAACTGACTCAGTTCCAGGTTCAAAGTTTAAAGTAAATTTATTCCCAAATAATCAATTTCTTGGAGGCACAGTAAATACAAGAAACACAATAAAATCAATGAAAAACCTCACCTAACAGAACAAACAACCAATCAGCAAAAGACAAAATGTACAAATACTAAAAAAGAGTGATAGATAAATAAATAAATAGACAAATCAATCAATAAGCAAGCAAGCTATGAAGCAAACAATAAATACTAAGAACAAGAGATGAAGACTCCTTGAAAGTGAGTCCATAGTTTGTAGGAACAATTCAGTGATGAGGCAAGTGAAGTTGTTTCCTCTGGTTCAAGAGCCTGCTGGCTGAGGCATAAAAAATGTTCATGAACCTGTTCATGTGGGCCCTGAAGCTCCAGTACCACCTTCCTGATGGCAGTAGCAAGAAGAGAGCATGGTGATCCTTGGTGAAGGATGCTGCCCTCCTGCGACAGTACTCCTTGTAGCTGTGCACAATGATGAGGGGAGGGCTTTAGCTGCAGTGGGCTAGGCTGTAACCTTTACTTTTTGTAGGCTTTTCCATTCAAGGGCAAGGATGCATTCAATTTAGCAAACCATTACAAGGTTGCCTGTGCCGTTTGTGTGACCCAAGAGATTTCTGCAACAAACTTCATGCCAAGTACATTTTTAACCAAACCATCCTTATCTTTTGTATTTAAATTTTGTAGACAATACAAGGTGTTATGCATTCATCATAGCAATATATTTTGTATTTGTAGCTGTACAATAATGCATGCACACTCACAGCATTCAGAAAGCCAGTGTTTATATAGATCACAGTTCACAGAGGAGGCTGCACACAAATAATGATATCAAGTAGTTTGTATCCAATCTCAGCCACTTCCATGACACGGTCTGTGACTGTAAAAGGTCCCAGTCATTTTCCCATTTAATGCATCTGAATTAGCTGAAGTAACTATTAATCATTTAGAAGCACAATCATATTTGAAGGGCCAACCAGGCTGTTTCCTTGACTTAGGAAGAAATTACATCTTCCTTCTTTTGGGCTATCAACGATAAGAGGAAAAGAGTGTAAAAAATACTAAATTGATGATTTTTGAAAGATTAAAGGCATTATATTTTTCATCAGTTACCAAGATGATTGAGTCCATTCAATTAACAGTTTAACCATCATCTAGAATGGGAAATGTACTTGAAGGTAAGTAACTTGGGGGAAAGGAAGTTGGACAGATTAGATTTCTCTACAGAGAGTGGGCATGGGACCAATATCCTTCAGTCCATCATATCCATAACAAGTACTGTGCACCTAACAATACTAATCTATTCCTAGCTGGGCATACAGCTTTCTGTGCCTTTGTGATTCCAGTGATTGACAAGCTATTCTCTGAAAGATTGTGAAAATCTTTGCTTCTACTCTCCTGTCAGTCAATGCATTACAAATTTCAGTCAGCTTGGTTGGACTGTTTTTCAAATTCCCATCAAGACCTCTGACACCTTCTGTGCAACACAATGTAAGAAACTCCAAAACTTGATTCCTCTAACTCATAAAAAGAATAGCAGTAAATTTATAAGATTGCTAACACTTTTACTCCTCTTTAGGTCCCAGGTTATCAGCAATTTCCATTCTTTTGTTATCACAGGTCCAGATATCTGGCTAACCACCAATGTTCAAGAAAGTAACAACATCCTACATAAGAAATACCACACCACCAGGTTCAGGAGCAGTTATTACCCTTCAACTATCATACTCTTGAACCAAGGGCTGCAACTTCATTGGCCACATCACTGAACTATTCCCACAACCTATGGATTCACTTTCAAGGACTCTTCATCTTATGTTCATGATATTTATTTATTTATTCTTATTATTATTTTTCTTGTATTTGCATAGATTGTGTTTTTTTGACATTGATTGTTCTATTGGGTGCAGTCTTTCATTGATTCTATAGTTTTTCTTATATTTAATGCAAATGCCTGCAAGAAAATGCATCATAGGGTTGTATATAGTGACATATATATACTTTGATGATAACTTTACTTGGAGCTTTGAAACTTGATTATCAAGGATGTGGAGCTGCTTTTGATCTTGCTTTCAAATTCCTTTCACAAATAGAAAAAATCCATTGATCAAAGTTGATTAGTACGACAGGAAAACTTGCATTCATTTTTCAGGACACATCGATTTTTCTAATATACAAATTTAAGAAATGCATTTATAAATTTTATCAGTAGTTTAGTATTCTCTTTATTTCCTTGTATCTCATTCATCTTAATGCACAACAACGAATGTTTGTTTTGCAAAAACCAGTAAGATTGCTATTTTAACCTTTCAGATGCAGGACTAAAACCTTGAAAGGATTGTCAAATTTGGCTCCATCTTTGAAAATCTGATATATTGTCTTTTCACACACTTATAAAATGCCTGTTAAATGAATCCCACAGATAAATCGCCCTGTGATATCTTTACCTATTGATCGTGGTGAGCCATCTTATGTCATAATTGTGTACTACCATAGTATAGTGGTTAGCACAATGTTATTATAGTTTGCAGCATCGTAGTTCAGAGTTCAATCCCAGTGTCCTCTGTAACATGCGTCTGTACATCCTCCCCATGACATGCATGGGCTTTACCTGGGTGCTCCAGTTTCCTCGCACAATCCAAGAAAATTAACTGGTCATTGTAATTTGTGATTAGGTTGGAGTTAAATCAGGGATTGTTGGTTGGCATGACCTGAGGGGCAGGATGGGCCTATTCTGCACTGTACCTTTAAATAAAAAATAAGATAAAATAAAACCTTGACAGAACAGTCAATTTGGATTGAGGAGATTGTTTTTTCACACTTATAAAATGCCTGCTAAGTGAACTCCGCAGATTAACTGTCCAGAACACCCTTATAGTGAAATCTTGGTTGGTTACTAATTGTGGTGAGCAACATTATGCTATAGTTCCTTCTCTACTTCAGAAATAGCTAAATTAATGTTTTATTTAAATTATTTTGATTTACAGTAGTGCAGGATATCCTAGGAATTGTGGAATGGAGTGAATAAAAAGATGGGCTTGAGCATTGATATGATGCATCAAAAATATGGAATAGTTTAGCTATGTTTTGTCTAATTCATTGATGATAGGATGCTAATCAAAGTTAATGAAATACACTCCAACTTAGGTCTCAACACCATTAGACCTGCAAACAACTCCTCAACTCCACCCCTAACAATGTGTCTTTGACAACTTTATTAAACAACTTCTCCCAAATAGCAGCATGGTAAATCACCATGAATTCTGACACAGAGGTTAGTAGAGTTGTTGACAGTGTGGAAGATGGTCTTTATTTATTTTTTATTAAAGTACAGCACCGAATAGACCCTTCAGGCCCTTAGAGCCATACCTCTCAGCAAGCCCCGATATAACGTAGCCATATCACGGGACAATTTACAATGACTAATTCACCTATTAATCTAGTCTTTGGGAGGAAATCAGAACACCCAGAGAAAGCCTACATGTTCCACAGTAAGGACGGACAGATCCGTACAGACGATGACAGAATTGAACTCTGAACTCTGATACTCCAAGCTTTAATAGTATTGAGGCACAGGGGGACATTGATGTGTTGGGAAACAGAGCTACAAATTAAAGTGTAAACCAAATAAATGTGAGGTAATGGAATTTGGAAATACCAAAATGAGGCTTGAATTGAAACAATGAACGGGAACGTGCATGGGAGTCCTTGAGAAACAGAACGATTTTGGTGTATATGTCCAATGGTCCTCAAAGGTGACAATGCAGACAGATAACAGGACTAAAACAGCAGACGGGAAGCCTGCCTTTATTAGTTGATGCACTGCATACAAGAGCAAGGAAGATGACTTTCAAATCTATCAAACATTAGTTGGACTACAAGCTGGCGTATTGCATGCCACATTGTCAAAAGGATGTGATAGCACTAGAGCAGGTGCAGGGTAGATCTGCCAGGATATTGTCTGGAATGGCACATTTTAGTTACGGGGAAAAGCTGGAGAGGTTGGGACTGTTTTCTCTGGAGTGGAGAAGGTTAAAGGGGTGACAACGACTAGGAAAATGAAATTATAAAGGAAGAGAATAGCAACACACACAAAATACTGCTGGAATGCAGCAGGCCAGGTAGCATCTATAGGGAGAAGCACTGTCAACATTTCGGGCTGAGACCCTTCGTCAGGACTAACTGAAAGAAAAGATAGTAAGAGATTTGAAAGCGGGAGGGGGAGGGGGAAATCTGAAATGATAGGAGAAGACAGGAGGGGGAGGAATAAAGCTAAGAGCTGGAAAATTGATTGGCAAAAGGGATACGTACCTAGAGAAGGGAGAGGATCATGGAATGGTAGGCCTAGGGAGAAAGAAAGGGGGAGGGAAGCACTGGAGGGAGATAGAGAACAGGCAAAGAGTGATTGTGAGAGGGACAGAGAGATAAAAAGAAGTGTACAAAAGTGTAACCATGGGCACACATATGGGTCCCAGCTATGTCTGCCTTTTTGTTGGCTTTGTGGAACAGTCCATGCTACAAGCCTATATGGGTATCCGTCTCCCTCTTTTTCTTCCCTACATCGACGACTGCATTGGCGCTGCCTCCTGCACGCATGCTGAGCTCATTGACTTCATTAACTTTGCCTCCAACTTTCACCCTGCCCTCAAATTTACCTGGTCCATTTCCGACACCTCCCTCCCCTTTCTCGATCTTTCTGTCTCCATCTCTGGAGACGGCTTATCTACTGATATCTACTATAAACCTACAGGCTCTCACAGCTACCTGGACTATTCCTCTTCCCACGCTGTCTCTTGCAAAAAGGCTATCCCCTTCTCACAATTCCTCCGTCTCCACTGTATCTGCTCTCAGAATGAAGCTTTTCATTCCAGGACAAAGGAGATCTCTTCCCTTTTTAAACAAAGGGGCTTCCCTTCCTCCACCATCAACTCTGCTCTCAAACGCATCTCTCCCATTTCCCACACATCTGCTCTCACCCCATTCTCCTGCCACCACCACTCGGGATAGGGTTCCCCTTATCCTCACCTACCACCCCACCAGCCTCCGGGTCCAACATATAATTCTCCATAACTTCCTCCACCTCCAATGGGATCCCACTACCAAGCACATCTTTCCCTCATTCCCTTTCTGTTTTCCACAGGGATCGGTCCCTACACAACTCCCTTGTCTATCTGTCCCCCCCATCCCTTCCCACTGATCTCCCTCCTGGCACTTATCCTTGTAAGCAGAACAAGTGCTACACCTGCCCTTACACCTCCTCCTTCAACACCATTCAGGGCCCCAGACAGTCCTTCCAGGTGAGGCGACACTTCACCTGTGAGTCGGCTGGTGTGGTATACTGCGTCCGGTGCTCCCAGAGTGGCCTTTTATATAATGGTGAGACCTGACGCAGACTGGGAGAACGTTTTGCTGAACACCTACACTCTGACTGCCAGAAAAAGCAGGATCTCCCAGTGGCCATGCATTTTAATTCCACATCCCATTCCCATTTTGATATGTCTATCCATGGCCTCCTCTACTGTCAAGATGAAGCCACACTCAGGTTGGAGGAACAACACCTGATATTCCGTCTGTGTAGCCTCCAACCTGATGGCATGAACATTGATTTCTCTAACTTCTGTTAAAGCCCCTCTTCCGCTTCTTACCCCATCCCTTATTTATTTATTTATTTATTTATTCCCCTCCCCTTTTTTCTTCCTTTTTTTCTCCTCTCTCTGCCCCTCTCACAATCACTCCTTGCCTATTCTCCATCTCTCTCTGGTGCTCCCCTTCCCCTTTCTTTCTCCCTAGGCCTCCCGTCCCATGATCCTTTCTCTTCTCCAGATTTATATCCCTTTGCCAATCAACCTCCCAGCTATTAGTTTTATCCTTCCCCCTCCTGTTTTCTCCTATCATTTCAGATTTCCCCCTCCCCCTTCCACTTTCAAATTTCTTACTATCTTTTCTTTCAGTTAGTCCTGACGAAGGGTCTTGGCCCAAAACATCAACTGTAGTTCTTCCTATTGATGCTACCTGGCCTGTTTCGTTCCACCAGTATTTTGTGTGTGTTGCTTGAATTTCCAGCATCTGCAGATTTCCTCATGTTTGAGGGAAGAGTCAGACTCCAGAATTTTTTTTTATACTTATCAGTGGTGAATAAAACTACAGGACTTAAATTTAGGTCAAGAAGCAAAAGATTCAGAGGGCATTTTTTTTCTTAGAGATACAGCCTGGCAACAGGCCCATCCAACCTAACAAGCCCACACCACCCAGTTACACCCATGTGGCCAATTAACCTGCTAACTCAAAGGTCTACTGAAAGTGGGAGGAACCCAGAGCATCCGAAGCAGACCTGGAGAGAACACACAAACTTCTTACAGACAGCAGTGGGAAAGGAATCCTTTCACTCAGGCTGACAAGAAAATGGATTGCACTGGTGGAGAGCATGTAGAAGCAGAGTCACAGATAGCATTTAAGGGCTGCATAGATGCACATTTGAATTGCCTGGCCATTAAACGCCATGACCAAGAGCTGGGAGATAGGGTGAACAAGGATGGGTGCTCATAGGTGAGCCTGGATGTTCTAGGCTAAATGGTCTATTCCCATTCCGTATAATGTTCCCATTCCACCCCATCTCACACAAAATAAGGCTAGCACATCCTTAAAAGATGGGTGACAGGAAGCTCCTAATCCACACACAATGAGACCTGTGCTTAACCACCTAAGGTGAACCTTGGCAGAATTAGACCAGGCATATGAATTCAAAAGGGTGAATATTTTGATTTTCAAGTTTTTGTTCAGATCTTTAGCACTAATTGTACTCAAACGTTCATGAGGTGGGACAACAAACAAAAACATTGTTAGTCCACAGTTCTGCACCAAATGCAGAGTTCCATTGAAAATCTGGACTTGGGTAAAGTAATTGTGCTAGGTTGTTCAATCTGCTCTGCCTTATGGTTAAGACTCACTTTGTAATTTTATGTCCATCTGCTGCCTGCTCCATTAGTTTTAGAGAGGCTGCCAGATGGAATTACTTGAGGTGTCATCTGTCTTAACCAGTGATATACTGAAGGTGCTCTAAGCTATTGCTCTGGCTGCCTTGGGAGAGTCCGTAATTCCTTCACCCATCCATCCCTGTAAAGACTAATGTCTTGAAGCAAAGAAACTGTAAAGGAAGCAAGTGAAACTTGATCCAACAAAATAAAAGATTGGGGAAGTTATTTAGAAATCAATCTAAGTTTCCCTGTTTGCACTGCAAAGCTGTCGTAGAAACATAGAAAAACGTGCAGCACAATACAGGCCCTTCGGGCCACAATGCTGTGCTGAACATGTCCCTACCTTAGAACTAACTAGGCTTTACCCATTGCCCTCTACTTTTCTAAGCTCCATGTAGCCGTCCAGGAGTCTCTGAAGACCCTACCGTTTCTGTGTCCACCGCCGCCAGCAGCCCATTCCACGCACTCACCACTTTCTGCATAAAAAGCTTACCCCTGACATCTCCACTGTACTTACTTCCAAACACCTTAAAACTGTGCCCTCTCATGAAAGACATCTCAACCCTGGGAAAAAAGCCTCTGACTTATCCACACGATTAATGCCTCTCGTTATCTTGTACACTTCTATCAGGTCACATCTCATCCTCCATTGCTCCAAGAAGAAATGGCCGAGTTCACTCAACCTATTCTCATAAGGCATCCTCCATAATCCAATCCAGGCACCATCCTTGTAAATCTCCTCTGCACCCTTTCTATGGATTCTACATCCTTCCTGTAGTGAAGTCACCAGAATTGAGCAGTGTCCTTATGATAAGAATACTAATGGTTAACCATAAAACATATAACTATATAACAATTACAGCATGGAAACAGGCCATCTTGGCCCTTCTAGTCCGGGCCAAATGTTTACTCTCACCTAGTCCCACCTACCTTCACTCAGCCCACAACTCTCCATTCCTTTCCTGTCCATATACCTATCCAATTTTTTTTAATGACAAAATCGAACCTGCCTCTACCACTTCTACTGGAAGCTCATTCCACACAGCTACCACTCTCTGAGTAAAGAAATTCCCCCTCGTGTTACCCCTAAACTTTTGCTCCTTAACTCATGTCCTCTTGTTTGAATCTCCCCTACTCTCAATGGAAAAAGCCTATCCATGTCAACTCTATCTATTTTAAATATAAATTTAAATATTTAAATTTTAAATACCTCTGTTAAGTCCCCCCTCAACCTTCTACGCTCCAAAGAATAAAGACCTAACTTTTTCAACCTTTCTCTGTAACTTAGGTGCTGAAACCCAGGTAACATTCTAGTAAATCTCCTCTGTACTCTCTCTATTTTGTTGACATCTTTCCTATAACTCGGTGACCAGAACTGTACACAATACTCCAAATTTGGCCTCACCAATGCCTCGTACAATTTTAACATTACATCCCAACTCCTATACTCAATGCTCTGATTTATAAAGGCCAGCATACCAAAAGCTTTCTTCACCACACTATCCACATGAGATTCCACCTTCAGGGAACTATGCACCATTATTCCTAGATCACTCCATTCTACTGCATTCTTTAATGCCCTACCATTTACCATGTATGTCCTATTTTGATTAGTCCTACCAAGATGTAGCAGCTCACACCTATCAGCATTAAACTCCATCTGACATCTTTCAGCCCACTCTTCTAACCGGCCTAAATCTCTCTGCAAGCTTTGAAAACCTACTTCGTTATCCACAGGGCCACCTATCATCTGTGTACTTACTAATCCAATTTACCACCCCATCATCCAGATTATTAATGCATATGACAAACAACATTGGGCCCAGTACAGATCCCTGAGGCATACCACTAGTCACCGGCCTCCAACCTGACAAACAGTTATCCACCACTACTCGCTGGCATCTCCCATCCAGCCACCGTTGAATCCATTTTACCACTTCAATATTAATACCTAATGATTGAACCTTCCATATGGAACCTTGTCAAAGGCGTTACTGAAGTCCATATAGACAATATCCACTTGTCAACTTTCCTAGTAACCTCTTCAAAAAATTCAGTAAGATTTGTCAAACGTGACCTTCCATGCACAAATCCATGTTGACTGTTCCTAATCAGACCCTGTCTATCCAGATAATTATATATACCATCTCTAAGAATACTTTCCATTAATTTACCCACCACTGACGCCAAACTTACAGGCTGATAATTGCTAAGTTGACTCTTAGAACCCTTTTTAAACAGTGGAACCACATGAGCAATAAGTCAATCCTCCGGCACCATACCCATTTCTAATGACATTTGAAATATTTCTGTCAGAGCCACTGCTATTTCTACACTAACTTCCCTCAAGGTCGTAGGGAATATCCTATCAGACATATCGGAGACTTATCCACTTTTATATTCTTTAATAGCGCCAGTACTTCCTCTTCTTTAATCATCATAGTTTCCATGACTACACTACTTGTTTCCCTTACCTTACACAATTCAATATCCTTCTCCTTAGTGAATACCAAAGAAAAGAAATTGTTCAAAATCTCCCCCGTCTCTTTTGGCTCCACACATAGCTGTCCACTGTGATTCTCTAAGGGACCAATTTTATCCCTCACTATCCTTTTGCTATTAATATAACTGAAGAAACCCTTCAAATTTATTTTCACCTTACTTGCCAAAGCAACCTCATATCTTCTTCTAGCTTTTCAAATTTCTTTCTTAAGATTCCTTTTACATTCTTTATATTCCTCGAGCACCTCATTTACTCCATTCATTGTAGATCCTTCTCCTTTTCCGAACCAAGTTTCCAATATCCCTTGAAAACCATGGCTCTCTCAAACTTCTAACCTTTCGTTTCAACCTAACAGGAACATAAAGATAAAAACACAAAATGCTGGCAAAAACATAAAGATACTGTACCCTCAAAATTTCACCTTTAAATGACCTCCATTTCTCTGCTACATCCTTCCCATAAAAGAAATTGTTTCAATCCACTTCTTCTAAATCCTTTCACATTTCCTCTAAGTTAGCCAATCAAAAATCTCAACCCTGGGTCCAGTCCTATCCTTCTCGACAATTATATTGAAACTAATGGCATTGTGATCACTGGACCCGAAGTGCTCCCTAACACATACCTCCTTCACCGGACCTATCTCATTCCCTAACAGGAGATCCAACACTGCCCCTTCTCTAGTCGGTACCTCTATGTATTGCTGCAAAAAACTATCCTGCACACATTTTACAAACTCCAAACCATCCAGCACTTTTACAGAATGGGCTTCCCAGTCTACGTGTGGAAAATTAAATTCTCCCACAATCACAACCTTGTGCTTACTACAAATATCTGCTATCTCCTTACAAATTTGTTCCTCCAATTCTCACTCCCCATTAGGTGGTCTATAATATACCCTTACAAGTGTTACTACACCTTTCCCATTCCTCAATTCCACCCAAATAGCCCCCCCCCCCAAGATGAGCCCTCTGATCTATCCTGCCAAAGCAAAACTGTAATATTTTCTCTGACAAGCAATGCAACACCTCCCCCTCTTGCCTCTCTGATTCTATCACACCTGAAGTAACAAAATCCAGGAATATTTAGTTTCCAATCACACCCGTCCTGCAACCATGCTTCACTAACAGCTACAATATCATATTTCCAGGTATAAATCCATGCTCTAAACTCATCCACCTTTCTTACTGTGCTCCTAGCATTAAAATAGATGCATTTAAGAAACTCTCCACCTCTTACTCTCTGCTTATCCCTAATGGTGCAAACAATTTTATTATCTTTTTTTTACTTCTCCCCTTCATCTTCACTCTGAGCTCTCCCCTTCTCTGCCACCTGCCTATCCTCCCTCACACACTGTCTACAAGCTTTCTCTATTTGTGAACTAACCTCATCTCTCCTAGTCTCTTCAATTTGATTCTCACCCCCCAACCATTCTAGTTTAAAGTCTCCCCAGTAGCCTTTGTAAATCTCCCTGCCAGGATATTGGAGCCCTAGGATTCAAGTGAACCCGTCCTTTTTGTACAGGTCACACCTGCCCAAAAAGAGGTCACAATGATCCAGAAACTTGAAACCCTGCCCCCTGCTTCAATCCCTCAGCCACGCATTTATCCTCCACCTCATTCCATTCCTACTCTCACTTTTGCGTGGCACAGGCAGTAACCCCAAGATTACTACCTTTGTGGTCCTTCTTCTCAACTCCTTACCTAACTGCCTATATTCTCCTTTCAGGACCTCTTCCCTTTTTCTTAGCGTAATGTGAACAGATAAGATTTTGATAAACCAATTGAATCTTTGATATTTAAACAAATTAAGAACTGAAATAAATGGAAACATTACAATAATTCCAATTCAGGTCTCCTGTTCCACTTGCTTCATCCCTTCTCTGCCTTCCCTTTCTACCTCCTTATTTCCATCCAATAGAAAAAAGGCATTCAATCCCTTGTTTCTCTGCTTGCCCTCAGAGCAATTCCATTCCTCACTTATTTCCCTATCATCTCTTTTCTCCCATTGTGCCACCCTTCCTACTTTATTCTCCTGGTGTTTACCTACACCAGAGCAATTTGGAGTACACAATTAACATACTAGACCACAGAGTTACAAAAAAATACAATATGGAAATAAGGTATTCAGCCCAATTTGGCCATGCCAACTGTAGTGCACACCAAATTAGTCCCACTTGCTCATGTCTAGCCCATTTCCCTCTAAGCTACAGTTGTGCAGTAATTGTGATCGTCCCACGCAAACAGCCTTTGTTGCCATAAGCTGCAATAAAGAGAGACGAGAAAAATTTTATGAAATGTGAAGGATTTTCTTTGTCGTACTCTATTTCATTATAGTCTTCAATTAATAAATAAAATCAAAAGTGATTTATCAGTTTTCATTCCAAATATTCATATTATGCATATTAAAAAAAACCATTTACTCAGGCCTTATAAAAATTTCCTGCTCAGGGAAATAATATGTCCTCGTAGCTGGAAAAAAAATAGAGGGAATGTTGTCTCTAAACCCCTCCTATCCATGTAGTTGTCCAAAGGTCTTTTCAATATTATTACTCCGGGCCCCATCTTTCAGATATGAGGGAAACAAGGGCACCCAAGGTAAACCCACAAGGTCTTGAGAGAATGTTAAGATGCCACACTGACATCACCTGAGGTCAGGATCAAAGTTGAGTTTCTGGAGTTGTGATAAACCTGCAGTGCCCAGAGTGCCAATTTGTCCTTCCATAAGATGTTGTAAAAATTCTGCTGGGTGAAGCAAAACTGAGAAACGGGATGTGTCTTTGCTCACCACTGATGAATGTATGTTTGTGGTCATCCAGTGCTGTAGCCCATACATTCAGAGATGCTCTTCTGCACATCACTGTTGTAACAAATCACTGTTTCTGTCACCTTCTTGTCAGCAGCTTGAACCAGTCTGGCCATTTGCCTCTGGCCTCACTCGTTAACAAGGCATTTCTGTCCACAGAACTGACACTTGCTGAATACTTTCTTTTTTTATTTTTCACACCATGTAAACTCTAGACACTGTTGCTTGTAAAAATCCCAGGAGATCATCAGTTTCTGAGTTACTCAAATAGCCCTATCTGGCACCAACAATCATTCCATGATGAAAGTTTCTTAGATCGCATTTCTTTCCGTTACTGCTGTTAGGTCTGAACAACAACTGAACTGCATGCTTTTAGGCATTGAGTACTGCCACATGATTGACTGATCATGCAATAGTGAGCAGGTGTACCTTATAAATTGGCCACTGAGTGCATAACAATGACTGGTTTTACTTGTCTCTGTATATTCCAGTTTAATGAGTCAGGGCTAAGTATCAAGAGCTGATAGCTGCAATGTCTGATACTCCAATATGTCCCCTTGACCTCAGTTCTTCCCCTTCCTCACCCAACAACTGAAACATCCATCCAACCCTGGTCACCACAGTTTAGGATGGATGTGAAGATCTGTGAGAGTGTACAGCAAAGGTTTAACAGATTTGGTCACACGAGTGAGGAATTACATGTTTAGATTGGAGAGCTTTGGGTGGTTCACCTCAGAGAAATCAAATCTGGAATTACATTTGATAGGTCATGACAGAGAAAGTCAGGAATTGTTTGAGGACATGGCAGAATAGGTTTAAAACAAATACAAGGAGAAAAATGTTTAATATAGCATTTAGGTTCTGGAATTCACAGCCTATAAAAATAATGGAGCAAAACTTGGGGTCTGCAAAATGAAACTGGTTACAACATTTGAAAGAATAATTTTCTCATGATAAAAGTGAGTGAATAGATTAATAGGATTCATTAGCAATAGGCATAAATATAACCTGATAAATGGCCTTTTACTCTACCCTATCAGTTCTAGGATTCAAAGTATTTGGTCGTCAGTTCAGATCTTTTCTACAGGTTAGTAAAAGATTTTGTCTGATATTGCTGTTGCATAACATTGCAATATACACCCAACATGAATGCAATTAATAAACAACATGATCTATTTAAAAGATTTTTTTTAAGTTTCTGCAATGCACGATTTTTCCAGCAATTTAATGTGTTTTCTAAGCAACAATCTAATTAATGTGAAGTTTCAAGAAAGTGGATGTATTATTTTTTCATTAAGACAAATCCTGAAATTATTTTTGAACCACTCCACACTTCAATAAGCTGGAAATAAAAGCAAGAACACAACAGCTTACTAAACAGATGTCTCCATTTTATGCTTATTAAGTGCTCAGAAGTCATTGTAAAATAATCTTTTTAGTGCCTGATCAAAGAATTCACACAGTTTAGCATAAGTAGCATCCAGAAAAGAAAATTCCTTTTCAATAGAGCTGTTAACATTATTGACTTTGCTCCTGTAGAAGGAATTGGTAATACTTCAATATACTGCATTACCAACTGATGAGTGGGAACAATTAATTCCTTCAATTAACTACTTAACAATTAACTTCTGCCTAAGCAAGGACCTGGGCCTGCTGCAGTTTGCCCACTGCCACAATAGTTCTACAAAAGGCTCTCCACTCAGCCTTGAACCATCTGAACACCAAAAATACCTGTGTCAGGTTGCTGCTGATTGATTACAGCTCAGCATTCAACACCAACATCTGCTCAGCACTAATCAACAAGCTTCAAAATCTGAACCTCTGTACCTCACTCTGCAGCTCGATCCTTGACTTGTTCACTGGAGGATCACAGTCAGTTCAGATCAGGAAAAAAATCTCATCATTGACAATCAACACAGATACACCTCAAAGATTTACACTCCGCCTATTTCTCTTTACACTCATGACTGTATGGCTAGGACAACTCAAACACTGTCTACAAATTTGTTGATGATACAACTGTTGTAGTAGAATCTCATCTGGTGACAAGGAGGCTGGTAGAGAGGTATTGCAGCAACAACCTTGCACTCAATGTCAGTAAGACTGAAGAACTGATTGTGGTCTTCAGGAAGGAAAAGTCGGAAGAACACATATCAGTCCTCATTGAGGGATCAACAGTGGAAAGGATGAGCAGTTTCAAGTTCCTCGGTGCCAACATTTCTGAGTAACTATCCTGCATTCAACATATTGAGGCAATTATGAAGACACACCATTGGCTATTTTTTCGGGGAGTTTGAGGAAATATGACATGTCACCAAAACTCTAGAAAATTTCTACAGATGTACTCTGGAGAGCATTCTGACTGGTTGCATCTCCAGCTGATAAGAAGTCTCAAAGGTGCAGGATCATAATGGCTTGCAGGGGGTTATAGACTCTGCAGCTCCATCATGGCCACTAGCCGCTCCAGTATAAAGGATATTCACAATGTCTCAGGAAGATTGCTTACAGCATTAACCACCCTCACCATTCCAGGACATGCCCTCTTCTCATTAATATCATCAGGGAGGAGGTATGATGATGGCATCCTTGTCTTGAAGGACAATGGAGTGTGCACAATGGGTCAGTCCATTGTAAAGCTGCAAGACCCCTCCCACAGTTGAAGACAGCCTGTTACCTACATCAACCAGTGAGGGTGTATCACTCGTAACTGCTACCTCCTATGTTGGTTCTGTCACTGTGAACAGTGGCACTGGAGTGACCTCTCCAGGGCACAAGCTGGGGCAGAAGTTATGGAGTTCCTGGGATGCCCAGTTGTTGAGGTCACCCTCTTGGCTTCACCAGGAGCTGCCGGAAAGATGTTCAGTGATGTCCAGTCACATTAGGGGCTCCACTCCGGATTTGTTATCTGGTTTATTCTCATTGCCTTTGTCTCTCCTGAGGCTGCCCACAAGGCAGTGGAGTTGTTTACCCATAGCTGGAGATATGGAGGAGATACAGGAGCCTGAAGAGACATGCTTCTTGCCCTCCGCCATCAGATTTCTGAATGGACCTTAAACACTCCCTCACTTTTTGCACTACTCTTTTTTTATATAGCTTATTGTAACTTATAGCTATGGTATGATAGCATAGTGATTAGCGCAACATTCTTACAGCTCAAGGTGTTCCGGAGTTTGAAGTTCAATTCCAGCATTGTTTGAATGGAAGTTCCATGTTCCCCGTGAGTTTCCTTCAGATGCTGCAGTTTCCTCCTACAGTCCAAAAAATGTACCAGCTAGTAGGTTAATTGGTCATTGTAAATTGTCCTGTAATTAGGCTAGTGTTAATTAGGTGTGTTGGTTGGCAGCACAGCATGTTGGGCCAGAAGGGTCTGCTCCGTGCTGTATATCAAAATAAATAATAAATTAGTGAATATTTTTATGTAGTGTACACTACTGCTGCCATAAAACAAATTTCATGATGCTGGTGATAATAAATCTGATTCTAATTCACCAGGTATTGAACATCATGAAACTTCCCATATGGAAGGAGAGTGTAATTAATTTAAATAGAGTTAATTCAGGTGGGTTTCAGACACATCTGTTCAATGCTAAATTTACTGCTTAATTTTTTTCACTGTGACATTAATCAACTTGTCCATAGTTTCAATCCTCGTTGTATCACTGCTTAAGTACTCAATCAGCAGAATTCTCATCTACTTCCATATTCTAAGGCAGCCTGTTAGAGCATATTCTGGAAATATGCAATATAGCAAATATTTACTTCAATGGCAATCAGTCTTCAGATCTGAATATGGATTATAGACTGAATTTAACATGCTGAACAATGATCTTCCTGGAACTGCATTTTAAAATAAAGTGCAGAACAGGAAACATCCAATTGACCTGAGAAGTCTGCATTTACATGAATGCAATCAACACCCCTTTGCATGAATACAACTTTGAATCCTCAGTAGCTAACATTCATTTTGGCTGTGTTGGTGAGAAAACCCAGGTGTTTGAAAAACTCCATGCAACTCAAAGGAAGCATTATGAGTGTATTGTAACTATAGGAGTTGTTCTTGTTTTTAACATATAAAAATGTGCTATAATGTTCCCTCCCTCCCTCAAGCCCCAAGAAGAAACCTGCTGCATCTACTTGGTGACTTTGTTCACAGTCACAACACAGCCTTCCATCTTTCACCCATATGTACACAATACAAGACATTTGGATAAGCTTATCTCCTAACATATTTCAGCATCCATTCATTATTTTTCTACACCAACACTGGTTCTCAGTTCAGTAGTGTCTCAGAATCATTGAATTCTGAAAGCCATTTTGGCTATCAAGTTCAAAGTTCAAAGCAAATTCATTATTAAAGTACATGTGTGCCTCCATTTACAACCCTGAAATTTGTTTTCTTGCTGGCATGCTTAGTAAATTCAACAAACACAATAGAAACAATAAAAGACCAAACCCAACATGACAGACAAACAACCAATGTGGAAAAGACAACTGCGTTAATATAAAAGAGAAAAAATAACATTGAGAATGAGTTCTCACTACCTATCAAACGCTCCCAGTGGTGTGCTTCTCAAATAGCCTCTGGCAACCAAGTCAAGCTCCTGGCCTTCATGTGTAGTTTAGCTACTAAACCCAGTGGAATAATTTCTACTGATGGGAGAAGGGACAAAGAGAGGTTACTGGCACATTAAAACCAAACATTTCAGGTAGATGGTGCTCATTGGCTGCTCATCTAGGGAGAAAAACTCCAATTTCAAACCTCTACTGCCTTGCAGCTATACCCCCTCATAGGGAAGACTTCCAGAGTAAATCCTGATGAAAATTTTGGAACTGTAATAAAATTTTCCCTCTGTAGTTCCTACACTAAGGTCGATGCTAAATGGCAACTCCTGCAATGCTGCTGGTGCCAAACTGTATTGGTCTCTGACGTTTGTTTGGATTCATCAGCTGTGTGGAGAGGGGAGATGTCAGATGTTTTTAAACACAGTGCTAAGAATCTGGAACGCACTGCCAGAGGTGATGGTAAAGGCTGATACACTAGGGACATTTAAGAGACATTTAGATAGGTAAGAAAGAAAAGTGGAGGATTATGTGCTTTGTATTTTGGAGAAGTTAGGTTTTATCATGGATTAGGTTAAAAGTACTGTGTTGGAATGCACAATGTTCCATGTTCTAAGTAACAAACATTACTTAAAATTTAAGCAAAAATGCAGAACTCTCTCAATTCTCTTTGATCTTTTTGCAAACTTTGGTGAAGTTGGACACATCATCCTTTTCCAACATCTTGTCATGGCTGTTTATCAGGGTGGCAAGTGTACTAACATGGATCTGTTTGAATTATCTTCTTGCAACCAGAGAATAACCAGTGCTCTCTACTCTTCCTTCTCTTGCAATAAATCCCCTGGCACCTCTAGGACCTTCCCTGCTGCTTCTCATCTACATTGACCACCTTGTCAACATCTTAAAACCTTAAAACATGATACTTTAGACTTTGTCGGTTTAGTGGTGGAATCTTAATGGACAATGAATTACCACACATCATCTTATTGATGAGCAGTTTCTGGAACCATTCAACTCTAGGCTAATGCAACCATTTGTTTCTATTATTTTCAACAACACACACACACACAATGCTGGAGGAATGCTCAGCAATCCAGGCAGCATCTGTGGAAGGAAGTATCTAGCCAACATTTCAGGCTGAGATCCTTCATCAGGACTTCCGTCAGTTATGTAATACTATTATATGTTACTCGTTTAGTGTTTATTGTTTCAAATGATCGTGACGCTATTAAGTATCCACAGATTTTCTTTTCTTGTATTAATCTTCTACTAGTTGGTTAGACTCCACATGGCATATTGTCACCTCATTATAGGAAGGATGTAGAAACTCTAGAGAGGATGCAGGGAAGATTTACCAGGATGCTGTGTACACTGGAGTTCATTACTTACAAAGATCTGTTAAGCTTAGGTTTTTCCTCGAGCAGGAGGATGAAAGGTGATAAGAGGTGTAAAAAGACGATAAGCATAGCTAAAGTGGATAATCAGACACTTTTCCTCAGGCAAACATGGCTAAATCAAAGTAATGTAATTTTAAAGTGATTGCAGGAAAGTATAGGGAGAATGTCAGAAATAAGTTCTTTACACAGATGTGATGGATGCTTGGAATGCCTTGCCAGGACTGGTGGTAGAGGAAGATAGATTAGGGTCATTTAGGAAACTCATGGATAATAGAAAAATGGATCTTGTCACAAATAACTGTGGGTCAACTGTCTAAGAAGAATAACCAGATGGCTTGAGTCACAAAAATAGATTGAGGTGCTTTTATTTACAAAAATAGTGGAAAAACAAAAACCTGGATGTCCACATCAAAACAAGAAAAAGAATGAAAAAAAATACAATATATATACAGCTTGCAATTGTCACCTGTCTGGTTAACAGCCACCCTCAGGCTAAACAGAGAAAAAAAGCACAAAGCCTTGGTAACCCAAGGCTTATAAAAGCTAAGCCCCTCCCCCAGACCAACCAAAATCTAATTAACTCAATTATCTTCCATTTCACACAATCTGAAACTCTACTGCCAGTTCTCACAATAAACACATGTACCTCATTATAGGAGTCACCATTTCCTGGTTAAATAACTTAAATAAACCCCAAAACTTTACCACAAGATGAGTAATTAGGTAACACAACCCTTGACCCAGTTAAAGATGGTATCCTCCACCATCAGCACACTTGTGCAGGTTGCTGCTGCCTCTGTATTAGACAGCTCTCTGCAATAGCTCAGTTTCCGATCCAGTGACTGTGGATTTATTGTGATGTGTGCACTCACCACAATGACAGAGGGGAATAATGTGTGTAGAGGACCCTTTGAGTGTTTTACTGAATGTGCCATCCGTAATCAGTGACGGGCCTTCGTCACAGAGGTTTATGTAGAAGGGAAGAGTAGATTAATTAATTGTAGAGTAGGTTGAAAGTTTGGTGCAACATCGTGGATCCAAGGATTATGCTATAATATTCTATGTCCAATGTTCTAGTTAGCATTTGACTCAAAACATAGGATGCTACATTGTGAGCATTCATGATAATATAGTCTAGCAAATTTCTCCCTGCATTGTACTCAAGCCTTTCACACAGTTTTATCCAGGTCTGAATACATAGATATTCCTTTACCTCTCAGTTTCAAATAACCTTACCAGAATGTGTATCTGAGGTTTGCGTCTCTTGGCTAGATCAATAATATTCACTCCATTGTAATAGAGGTTTTCAATACAGCCATGGAAATTCTTCCTCTGGTAAGTCACTGATTTTCCTGGAACTGGAATACCTCCAAAACTGAGCTTTGAAAGAAATCAAGGATAAATAGAGAATGATTATTATGACATTAATTCATAAAATAAAATGCCAAACAATAAAGAAAATAATTAGAGCTGGTTTGAACAATTCCAAACTTTCATATAGCAATTTATTCCTGATCATTACAGCATCAATCTTCAATTGCAATGCAGCAGCGGAGAGATTTAGAATAATGGCGATATTTCCTTCTGATTGCTAAAAAGCTATTAATTCAGTTATTATTAGTGATACCCATAGGGTCAAGAAAAATTTCTAAGTCAGATAACACAATTATTCCTCAGAATTTTATATTCAGCTGTTATAAAGCCCATAAAATAATGTTCTTACAGGATAATTCACTTTTGCCTACTAAAAGTCGTGTGTTTAAATCATAAACTTTGAATTTAGCCTGTTGGTTTTATTACTAAAACAGTCCAAGAACCATTACTTCATCAGAGTCATTGAACAAAATAGAATGAATACAGGTCCTTCAAACCAATGAGACGATGCTGACCACAGTGCCCACCCAGCTAGTCAAAATGTCCTGAGTTTGGCCTATATCCCTCAAAGCCGCTGTACCCGTTGATATAGCTATCCAAGTGCTTCTTAAATGATACTTTTGTACCTGCCTCAACAATATCTTCTGGCAGCTCGTTCCATGTACTAACCACTCTCAATGAGAAAAACTTGCCCTCAGGTCTTTTTCAAATTTAACCCTTCATCTTAAACCTATGCCTCCACCTATTGCCCCCACCTGAGCAAGAGACCATTACCATCCACCCTCTCTATGCCTCTCCTAATTTTAAACATTATTGTTATCATTACTGGATAGTACACTGCGTATACATCTTCTAAGAATAGGACTCAGCTACTTGCAGCACGTGGAAATATTCTTCCCCTGTCTAAGTACAAATCCAGAAGATATTGTGCCTTTATTTAGAATTGTATTTTAAGTGAGTCCAGGACATGATTCATAGCTGAATCCACTCTGCATTTTCCTTTGATTAGACTTTTATCAATTCAATGCAGGCATAGTCAAGAGACCCTGAACCAACACAGTGAGAAAATGATGCCTTTGGTTCTGTTGTTGGCCCTCAGAAATTTGAACAAACAGTTCTGCTCTGCAGTATAAACCAGATTGGGGGGGGGGGGTTGGGGTAAGCCTCATAACATGGTAGTTAATGCAACGCTGTTACAGTGATAGCTATTCACGTTCATTTCATGCAACTACCTGTTAGGAGTTTAGACGTTCTCCCCATGAAAGTGTAAGTTAACTCCAGGTGAGGGAGACCACAATCAGGGATAGGGAAATGGTGGGAGAGACCACAACAGGTATAGGGGGATGGTGAGGGATAGGGTACACAAGCAGGTATAGGGAGACGGTGGGGGAGAACACAAGCAGGTATAGGGAGACGGTGAGGAAGACCACAAGCAGGTATAGGGAGACGGTGGGGGAGAGGGTACACAAGCAGGTATAGGGAGACGGTGGGGGAGACCACAAGCAGGTATAGGGAGAAGGTGAAGGAGACCACAAGCAGGTATAGGGAGACGGTGAGGGAGAGGGTACACAAGCAGGTATAGGGAGACGGTGGGGGAGAACACAAGCAGGTATAGGGAGACGGTGAGGAAGACCACAAGCAGGTATAGGGAGACGGTGAGGAAGACCACAAGCAGGTATAGGGAGACGGTGGGGGAGAGGGTACACAAGCAGGTATAGGGAGACGGTGGGGGAGACCACAAGCAGGTATAGGGAGAAGGTGAAGGAGACCACAAGCAGATATAGGGAGACGGTGAGGGAGAGGGTACACAAGCAGGTATAGGGAGACGGTGGGGGAGAACACAAGCAGGTATAGGGAGACGGTGAGGAAGACCACAAGCAGGTATAGGGAGACGGTGAGGAAGACCACAAGCAGGTATAGGGAGAAGGTGAAGGAGACCACAAGCAGATATAGGGAGACGGTGAGGGAGAGGGTACACAAGCAGGTATAGGGAGACGGTGGGGGAGAACACAAGCAGGTATAGGGAGACGGTGAGGGAGACCACAAGCAGGTATAGGGAGATGGTGGGTGACACCATAAGCAGTTATAGGGAGATGGTGAAGGAGACCATAAGCAGGTACAGGGAGACGGTGACGGAGACCACAAGCAGGTACAGGGAGACCACAAACAGATATAGGGAGACGGTGAGGGAGACCACAAGCAGGTACAAGGAGACGGTGGCGGAGACCAGAAGCAGGAATAGGGAGAAGGTGAGGGAGACCACAAGGAGGTATAGGGAGACGGTGGGGGAGAGCACAAGCAGGTATAGGGAGATGGTGAGGGAGAGGGTACAAAAGCACATATAGGGAGACGGTGAGAGAGACCACAAGCCTGTATATTGAGACGGTGTGGGAGAGGGTACACAAGCAGCTATAGGGAGACGATGAGGGAGAGGGTACACAAGCAGGTATAGGGAGATGGTGAGGGAGACCACAAGCAGTTATAGGGGGTTGGTGAGGGATAGAATACACAAGCAGGTATAGCGAGACGGTGAGGGAGAGGGTACACAGGCAGGTATAGCGAGACAGTGGGTGACACCATAAGCAGGAAAAAGGGAGGTAGTGAGGGAGACCACAAGCAGGTATAGGGAGACGGTGAGGGAGATTGTACACAAGTAGGTATAGGGAGATGGTGAGGGATAGGGTACACAAGCAGGTATAGAGAAAAGTTGAAGGAGACAACAAGCAGGTATAGGGAGACAGTGAGGGAGAGGGTACATAAGGAGGTACAGGGAGGTGAAGGAGAGTGTACACAAGCAGGTATAGGGAGACGCTGGGGGAGACCACAAGCAGGTATACAGAGACATTGAGGGAGAGGGTACACAAGCAGGTAAAGGGAGACGGTGGGGGAGACCACAAGTAGAAACAGGGGAATGGTGAGAATTAGGGTACACAAGCAGGTACAGGGAGACAGTGAGGGAGAACAAAAGCAGGTATAGGGAGACGGTGAGGGAGGGGGTACACAAGCAGGTATAGGGAGACGGTGGGGGAGAACACAAGCAGTTATACAGAGACATTGAGGGAGAGGGTACATAAGGAGGTACAGGGAGGTGAAGGAGAGTGTACACAAGCAGGTATAGGGAGACGCTGGGGGAGACCACAAGCAGGTATACAGAGACATTGAGGGAGAGGGTACACAAGCAGGTAAAGGGAGACGGTGGGGGAGACCACAAGTAGAAACAGGGGAATGGTGAGAATTAGGGTACACAAGCAGGTACAGGGAGACAGTGAGGGAGAACAAAAGCAGGTATAGGGAGACGGTGAGGGAGGGGGTACACAAGCAGGTATAGGGAGACGGTGGGGGAGAACACAAGCAGTTATACAGAGACATTGAGGGAGAGGGTACACAAGCAGGTAAAGGGAGACGGTGGGGGCGACCACAAGTAGAAACAGGGGAATGGTGAGAATTAGGGTACACAAGCAGGTACAGGGAGACGGTGAGGGAGAACAAAAGCAGGTACAGGGAGACGGTGAGGGAGAGGGTACACAAGCAGGTATAGGGAGACAGTGAGGGATACCACAAGCAGGTATAGGGAGATCAGAAGCAGGTATAGGGAGATGGTGGGTGATACCATAGGAAGGTATAGGGAGATGGTGAAGGAGACCATAAGCAGGTACAGGGAGACGGTGACAGGGATAACAAGCAGGTATAGGGAGAAGGTGAGGGAGATCACAAGCAGGTATAGGGAGACTGTGAGGGGAGGGTACACAAGCAGGTATAGGGAGACGGTGGTGACACCACAAGCAGGTATAGGGAGATGGTGAGGGAGACCATAAGCTGGTATAGGGAGATGGTGAGGGAGAGGGTACACAAGCACATATAGGGAGACGGTGAGGGAGACCACAAACAGGTATAGGGAGATGGTGGGGGAGACCAGAAGCAGGTATAGGGAGATGATGAGGGAAACCACAAGCAGGTATAGGGAGATGATGAGGGAAACCACAAGCAGGTATAGGGAGATGGTGAGGGAGAGGGTACACAAGCAGATATAGGGAAATGTTGAGGGATACCACAAGCAGGTATAGGGAGATGATGAGGGAAACCACAAGCAGGTATAGGGAGACGGTGAGTGAGAGGGTACACAAGCAGGTATAGGGAGACGATGAGGGAGAGGGTACACAAGCAGGTATATGGAGACAGTCAGGGAGACCACAAGCAGCCATAGGGAGATGGTGGGAGAGAGGGTACTCAAGCAGGTATAGGGAGACGATGAGGGAGAGGGTACACAAACAGGTATAGGGGGTTGGTGAGGGATAGAATACACAAGCAGGTATAGGGAGACGGTGAGGGAGACCACAAGCTGGTATAGGGAGATGGTGAGGGAGACCACAAGCTGGTATAGGGAGATGGTGTGGGATATGGTACACAAGCCGGTATAGGGAGGCAGTGAGGGAGACGACAAGCAGGCATAGGGGGTTGGTGAGGGATAGGGTACACAAGCAGGTATAGGGAGACAGTGAGTGGGAGACCACAATCAGGGATAGGGAAACAGTGGGCGAGACCACAAGCAGGTAGAGGGAGATGGTGAGGGATAGGGTACACAAGCAGGTATAGCCTGATGGTGAGGGAGAGGGTACACAGGCAGGTATAGCGAGACGGTGGGTGACACCATAAGCAGGTAAAAGGGAGGTAGTGAGGGAGATCATGCTGGTATAGGGAGACGGTGAAAGAGAGTGTACACAAGCAATTATAGGGAGATGGTGAGGGAGAGTGTACACAAGCAATTATAGGGAGATGGTGAGGGAGAGGGTACACAAGCAGGTATAGGGAGACAGTGAGTGGGACCACAATCAGGGATAGGGAAATGGTGGGGGAGACCACAAGCAGGTAAAGGGAGACAGTGAGGAAGTCCACAAGCAGGTATAGGGAGTCATTGAGTGAGAGGGTACATAAGGAGGTACAGGGAGACAGTGGGGGAGACCACAAGCAGGTATATGGAGACAGTAATGGAGAGGATACACAAGCAGGTAAAGGGAGACGGTGGGGGAGACCACAAGTAGGAATAGGTGGAAGGTGAGAATTAGAGTACACAAGCAGGTATTGGGAGACGGTGAGGGAGACCACAAGCAGGTATAGGGAGACAGTGAGGGAGACCACAAGCAGGCATAGGGAGATGGTGAGGGAGATTGTACACAAGTAGGTAAAGGGAGATGGTGAGGGAGAGGGTACACAAGCAGGTAGAGGGAGATGGTGAGGGAGACCACTAGCAGCTATTGGGAGACTGTGAAGGAGCACACAAGCAGGTATAGTGAGACAGTGAGTGACACCACAAGCAGTTATAGGGAGACAGTGAGGAAGTGCACAAGCAGGTATAGGGAGAAGTTGAGGGAGAGGGTACATAAGGAAGTACAGGGAGACGGTGAGGGAGAGGGTACACATGCAGGAAAAGGGGGATGGTGAGGGAGAGCGTACACAAGCAGGTATAGGGAGATGGTGAGGGAGACCACAGGCAGCTATAGGGATACAGTAATGGAGAGGATACACAAGCAGGTATAGGGAGACGGTGAGGGAGACCACAAGCAGGTATAGGGAGACGGTGGTAGAGAGGGTACTCAAGCAGGTATAGGGATACAGTGAGGGAGACCACAAGCAGGCATAGGGGGTTGGTGAGGGATAGGGTACACAAGCAGGTATAGGGAGACGGTGAGTGTTAGGATACACAAGCAGATATAGGGAGACAGTCAGTGGGAGACCACAATCAGGGATAGGGAAACGGTGGGCGAGACCTCAAGCAGGTTGAGGGAGATGGTGAGGGATACCACAAGCAGGTATAGGGAGATGATGAGGGAAACCACAAGCAGGTATAGGGAGACGGTGAGTGAGAGGGTACACAAGCAGGTATAGGGAGACGATGAGGGAGAGGGTACACAAGCAGGTATAGGGAGACGATGAGGGAGAGGGTACACAAGCAGGTATATGGAGACGGTCAGGGAGACCACAAGCAGCCATAGGGAGACGGTGGGAGGGAGGGTACACAAACAGGTATAGGGGGTTGGTGAGGGATAGAATACACAAGCAGGTATAGGGAGACGGTGAGGGAGACCACAAGCTGGTATAGGGAGATGGTGTGGGATATGGTACAAAAGCAGGTATAGGGAGGCAGTGAGGGAGACCACAAGCAGGCATAGGGGGTTGGTGAGGGATAGGGTACACAAGCAGGTATAGGGAGACGGTGAGTGTTAGGATACACAAGCAGATATAGGGAGACAGTGAGTGGGAGACCACAATCAGGGATAGGGAAACGGTGGGCGAGACCACAAGCAGGTAGAGGGAGATGGTGAGGGAGAGGGTAAACAGGCAGGTATAGCGAGACGGTGGGCGACACCATAAGCAGGTAAAAGGGAGGTAGTGAGGGAGACCATAAGCTGGTATAGGGAGACGGAGAGGGAGAGTGTACACAAGCAGGTAAAGGGAGATGGTGAGGGAGAGTGTACACAAGCAGGTAAAGGGAGATGGTGAGGGAGAGTGTACACAAGCAGGTATAGGGAGACAGTAAGGGAAAGGTTACACAAGAAGGTAAAGGGAGACAGTGAGGTAGAGTGTACACAAGCAAGTATAGGGAGATGGTGAGAAAGAGGTACACAAGCAGGTATAGGGAGACAGTGAGTGGGACCACAATCAGGGATAGGGAAACGGTGGGGGAGACCACAAGCAAGTAAAGGGAGACAGTGAGGAAGTCCACAAGCAGGTATAGGCAGTCATTGAGTGAGAGGGTATATAAGGAGGTACAGGGAGACAGTGGGGGAGACCACAAGCAGGTATATGGAGACAATAATGGAGAGGATACACAAGCAGGTATAGGGAGACAGTGAGGGAGACCACAAGCAGGTATAGGGAGATGGTGGTAGAAAGGGAACTCAAGCAGGTATAGGGATACAGTGAGGGAGACCACAAGCAGGCATAGGGGGTTGGTGAGGGATAGGGTACACAAGCAGGTACAGGGAGACGGTGAGTGTTAGGATACACAAGCAGATATAGGGAGACAGTGAGTGGGAGACCACAATCAGGGATAGGGAAATGGTGGGGGAGACCACAAGCAGGTATAGGGAGATGGTGAGGGATAGGGTACACAAGCAGGTATAGCCTGATGGTGAGGGAGAGGGTACACAGGCAGTTATAGGAGACGGTGGGTGACACCTTAAGCAGGTAAAAGGGAGGTAGGGAGGGAGACCATAAGCTGGTACAGGGAGACGGTGAGGGAGATTGTACACAAGTAGGTAAAGAGAGATGGTGAGGGAGAGGGTACACAAGCAGGTAGAGGGAGATGTTGAGGGAGAGGGTACACAAACAGGTATAGTGAGATGGTGAGGGAGACCACTAGCAGCTATAGGGAGACAGTGAGTGACACCACAAGCAGGTATAGGTAAACGTTGAGTGAGACCACAAGCAGGTATAGGGAGACAGTGAGGAAGTCCACAAGCAGGTATAGGGAGAAGTTGAGGGAGAGGGTACATAAGGAAGTACAGGGAGATGGTGAGGGAGAGGGTACATAAGCAGGTAAAGGGGGACAGTGAGGGAGAGCGTACACAAGCAGGGATAGGGAGACGGTGAGTAAGAGGGTACACAAGCAGGTTTAGGGAGACGGTGAGGGATACCACAAGCAGGTATAGGGAGACGGTGAGGGAGACCACAAGCAGGTAAAGGGAGACGGTGAGGGATAGGGTACACAAGCAGGTATAGTGAGACGGTGAGTGTTAGGATACACAAGCAGATATAGGGAGACAGTGAGTGGGAGACCACAATCAGGGATAGGGAAATGGTGGGGGAGACCACTAGCAGGTATAGGGAGATGGTGAGGGATAGGGTACACAAGCAGGTATAGCCTGATGGTGAGGGAGAGGGTACATTGGCAGTTATAGCGAGACGGTGGGTGACACCTTAAGCAGGTAAAAGGGAGGTAGGGAGGGAGACCATAAGCTGGTATAGGGAGACGGTGAGGGAGATTGTACACAAGTAGGTAAAGGGAGATGGTGAGGGAGAGGGTACACAAGCAGGTATAGGGAGACTGTGAGGGATACCACAAGCAGGTATAGGGAGATGGTGAGGGAGAGGGTACACAAACAGGTATAGTGAGATGGTGAGGGAGACCACTAGCAGCTATAGGGAGACAGTGAAGGAGCACACAAGCAGGTATAGTGAGACAGTGAGTGAGACCACAAGCAGGTATAGGGAGACGGTGAGGGAGACCACAAGCAGGTATAGGGAGACGGTGGGAGAGAGGGTACTCAAGCAGGTATAGGGATACAGTGAGGGAGACCACAAGCAGGCATAGGGGGTTGGTGAGGGATAGGGTACACAAGCAGATATAGGGAGACGGTGAGTGTTAGGATACACAAGCAGATATAGGGAGACAGTGAGTGGGAGACCACAATCAGGGATAGGGAAATGGTGGGGGAGACCACTAGCAGGTATAGGGAGATGGTGAGGGATAGGGTACACAAGCAGGTATAGCCTGATGGTGAGGGAGAGGGTACATAGGCAGTTATAGCGAGACGGTGGGTGACACCTTAAGCAGGTAAAAGGGAGGTAGGGAGGGAGACCATAAGCTGGTATAGGGAGACGGTGAGGGAGATTGTACACAAGTAGGTAAAGGGAGATGGTGAGGGAGAGGGTACACAAGCAGGTATAGGGAGACTGTGAGGGATACCACAAGCAGGTATAGGGAGATGGTGAGGGAGACCACAAGCAGGTATAGGGAGACGGTGAGGGAGACCACTAGCAGCTATAGGGAGACAGTGAAGGTGCACACAAGCAGGTATAGTGAGACAGTGAGTGAGACCACAAGCAGGTATAGGGAGACAGTGAGGAAGTCCACAAGCAGGTATAGGGAGAAGTTGAGGGAGAGGGTACATAAGGAAGTACAGGGAGATGGTGAGGGAGAGGGTACACAAGCAGGTAAAGGGGGACGGTGAGGGAGAGCGTACACAAGCAGGGATAGGGAGACGGTGAGGGAGACCACAAGCAGGTATAGGGAGACGGTGGGAGAGAGGGAACTCAAGCAGGTATAGGGATACAGTGAGTGAGACCACAAGCAGGCATAGGGGGTTGGTGAGGGATAGGGTACACAAGCAGATATAGGGAGACGGTGAGTGTTAGGATACACAAGCAGATATAGGGAGACAGTGAGTGGGAGACCACAATCAGGGATAGGGAAATGGTGGGGGAGACCACTAGCAGGTATAGGGAGATGGTGAGGGATAGGGTACACAAGCAGGTATAGCCTGATGGTGAGGGAGAGGGTACATAGGCAGTTATAGCGAGACGGTGGGTGACACCTTAAGCAGGTAAAAGGGAGGTAGGGAGGGAGACCATAAGCTGGTATAGGGAGACGGTGAGGGAGATTGTACACAAGTAGGTAAAGGGAGATGGTGAGGGAGAGGGTACACAAGCAGGTATAGGGAGACTGTGAGGGATACCACAAGCAGGTATAGGGAGATGGTGAGGGAGAGGGTACACAAACAGGTATAGTGAGATGGTGAGGGAGACCACTAGCAGCTATAGGGAGACAGTGAAGGTGCACACAAGCAGGTATAGTGAGACAGTGAGTGAGACCACAAGCAGGTATAGGGAGACACTGAGGAAGTCCACAAGCAGGTATAGGGAGAAGTTGAGGGAGAGGGTACATAAGGAAGTACAGGGAGATGGTGAGGGAGAGGGTACACAAGCAGGTAAAGGGGGACGGTGAGTAAGAGGGTACACAAGCAGGTATAGGGAGACGGTGAGGGATACCACAAGCAGGTATAGGGAGACGATGAGGGAGACCACAAGCAGGTATAGGGAGACGGTGGGAGAGAGGGTACACAAGCAGATGTAGGGAGACGGTGAGTGGGACCACAATCAGGGATAGGGAAACGGTGGGGGCTACCACAAGCAGATATAGGGAGATGGTGAGGGATAGGGTGCACAAGAAGGTATAGGGAGACTGTGAGGGAGAGTACAAGCTGGTATAGGGAGATGGTGAGAGAGTGGGTACACAAGCAGGTATAGAGAGACGGTGAGGGAAAGGGTACTCAAGCTGGTATAGGGAGACGGTGAGGGAGAGGGTACACAAGCAGGTATAGGAGGACGTTGAGGGAGACCACTAGCAGGTATAGGGAGACAGT
Source organism: Hypanus sabinus (assembly GCF_030144855.1). Taxonomy (NCBI): domain Eukaryota; kingdom Metazoa; phylum Chordata; class Chondrichthyes; order Myliobatiformes; family Dasyatidae; genus Hypanus; species Hypanus sabinus. The sequence goes on along the minus strand of NC_082710.1, from coordinate 82,121,211 downwards.
GAAGGAGAACACAAGCAGGTATAGGGGGATGGTGAAGAATAAGGTACACAAGCAGGTACAGGGTGTCGGTGAGGGAGACCACAAGCAGGTATAGGGAGATGGTGAGGGATAGGGTACACAAGCAGGTATAGGGAAAATTTGAAGGAGACAACAAGCAGGTATAGGGAGACAGTGAGGAAGTCCACAAGCAGGTATAGGGAAACATTGATGGAGAGTGTACACAAGCAGGTAAAGGGAGACGGTGGGGGAGACCACAAGTAGAAACAGGGGAATGGTGAGAATTAGGGTACACAAGCAGGTACAGGGAGACGGTGAGGGAGACCACAAGCAGGTATAGGGAGACGGTGGGAGAGAGGGAACTCAAGCAGGTATAGGGATACAGTGAGTGAGACCACAAGCAGGCATAGGGGGTTGGTGAGGGATAGGGTACACAAGCAGATATAGGGAGACGGTGAGTGTTAGGATACACAAGCAGATATAGGGAGACAGTGAGTGGGAGACCACAATCAGGGATAGGGAAATGGTGGGGGAGACCACTAGCAGGTATAGGGAGATGGTGAGGGATAGGGTACACAAGCAGGTATAGCCTGATGGTGAGGGAGAGGGTACATAGGCAGTTATAGCGAGACGGTGGGTGACACCTTAAGCAGGTAAAAGGGAGGTAGGGAGGGAGACCATAAGCTGGTATAGGGAGACGGTGAGGGAGATTGTACACAAGTAGGTAAAGGGAGATGGTGAGGGAGAGGGTACACAAGCAGGTATAGGGAGACTGTGAGGGATACCACAAGCAGGTATAGGGAGATGGTGAGGGAGACCACTAGCAGCTATAGGGAGACAGTGAAGGTGCACACAAGCAGGTATAGTGAGACAGTGAGTGAGACCACAAGCAGGTATAGGGAGACACTGAGGAAGTCCACAAGCAGGTATAGGGAGAAGTTGAGGGAGAGGGTACATAAGGAAGTACAGGGAGATGGTGAGGGAGAGGGTACACAAGCAGGTAAAGGGGGACGGTGAGTAAGAGGGTACACAAGCAGGTATAGGGAGACGGTGAGGGATACCACAAGCAGGTATAGGGAGACGATGAGGGAGACCACAAGCAGGTATAGGGAGACGGTGGGAGAGAGGGTACACAAGCAGATGTAGGGAGACGGTGAGTGGGACCACAATCAGGGATAGGGAAACGGTGGGGGCTACCACAAGCAGATATAGGGAGATGGTGAGGGATAGGGTGCACAAGAAGGTATAGGGAGACTGTGAGGGAGAGTACAAGCTGGTATAGGGAGATGGTGAGAGAGTGGGTACACAAGCAGGTATAGAGAGACGGTGAGGGAAAGGGTACTCAAGCTGGTATAGGGAGACGGTGAGGGAGAGGGTACACAAGCAGGTATAGGAGGACGTTGAGGGAGACCACTAGCAGGTATAGGGAGACAGTGAAGGAGAACACAAGCAGGTATAGGGGGATGGTGAAGAATAAGGTACACAAGCAGGTACAGGGTGTCGGTGAGGGAGACCACAAGCAGGTATAGGGAGATGGTGAGGGATAGGGTACACAAGCAGGTATAGGGAAAATTTGAAGGAGACAACAAGCAGGTATAGGGAGACAGTGAGGAAGTCCACAAGCAGGTATAGGGAAACATTGATGGAGAGTGTACACAAGCAGGTAAAGGGAGACGGTGGGGGAGACCACAAGTAGAAACAGGGGAATGGTGAGAATTAGGGTACACAAGCAGGTACAGGGAGACGGTGAGGGAGAACAAAAGCAGGTATAGGGAGACGGTGAGGGAGAGGGTACACAAGCAGGTATAGGGAGACAGTGAGGGATACCACAAGCAGGTATAGGGAGATCACAAGCAGGTATAGGGAGATGGTGGGTGATAACATAAGAAGGTATAGGGAGATGGTGAAGGAGACCATAAGCAGGTACAGGGAGACGGTGAGGGAGAGGGTACACAAGCAGGTATAGGGAGACAGTGAGGGATACCACAAGCAGGTATAGGGAGATCACAAGCAGGTATAGGGAGATGGTGGGTGATACCATAGGAAGGTATAGGGAGATGGTGAAGGAGACCATAAGCAGGTACAGGGAGACGGTGAGGGAGTCCTCAAGCAGGTACAGGGAGACGGTGACAAGGATAACAAGCAGGTATAGGGAGAAGGTGAGGGAGATCACAAGCAGGTATAGGGAGACTGTGAGGGGAAGGTACACAAGCAGGTATAGGGAGACGGTGGGTGACACCACAAGCAGGTATAGGGAGATGGCGAGGAAGACCATAAGCTGGTATAGGGAGATGGTGAGGGAGAGGGTACACAAGCACATATAGGGAGATGGTGAGGGAGACCACAAGCACATGTAGGGAGACGGTGAGGGAGACCACAAACAGGTATAGGGAGATGATGAGGGAGAGGGTACACAAGCAGGTGTAGGGAGACGATGAGGGAGAGGGTACACAAGCAGGTATATGGAGGCGGTCAGGGAGACCACAAGCAGCTATAGGGAGACGGTGGGAGAGAGGGTACTCAAGCAGGTATAGGGAGACGATGAGGGAGAGGGTACACAAACAGGTATAGGGGGTTGGTGAGGGATAGAATACACAAGCAGGTAGAGGGAGACGGTGAGGGAGACCACAAGCAGGCATAGGGGGTTGGTGAGGGATAGGGTACACAAGCAGGTATAGGGAGACGGTGAGTGTTAGGATACACAAGCAGATATAGGGAGACAGTGAGTGGGAGACCACAATCAGGGATAGGGAAATGGTGGGGGAGACCACAAGCAGGTATAGGGAGATGGTGAGGGAGAGGGTAAACAGGCAGGTATAGCGAGACGGTGGGCGACACCATAAGCAGGTAAAAGGGAGGTAGTGAGGGAGACCATAAGCTGGTATAGGGAGACGGAGAGGGAGAGTGTACACAAGCAGGTAAAGGGAGATGGTGAGGGAGAGTGTACACAAGCAGGTATAGGGAGACAGTGAGTGGGACCACAATCAGGGATAGGGAAACGGTGGGGGAGACCACAAGCAGGTATAGAGAGACAGTGAGGGAAAGGGTACTCAAACTGGTATAGGGAGACATTGAGTGAGAGGGTACATAAGGAGGTACAGGGAGACGGTGGGGGAGACCACAAGCAGGTGTATGGAGACAGTAATGGAGAGGGTACACAAGCAGGTAAAGGGAGACGGTGGGGGAGACCACAAGTAGGAATAGGTGGAAGGTGAGAATTAGAGTACACAAGCAGGTATTGGGAGATGGTGAGTGAGAGGGTACACAAGCAGGTATAGGGTGACGGTAGGGGAGGCCACAAGCAGGTAAAGGGAGATAGTGAGGAATAGGGTACACAAGCAGATATAGGGAGACGTTGAGGGATACCATAAGCAGGTATAGGGAGACGGTGAGGGAGACCATAAGCTGGTATAGGGAGACGGTGAGGGAGCGTACACAAGCAGGTAAAGGGAGACTGTGAGGGAGAGGGTACACAAACAGGTGTAGGGAGATGGTGAGGAATACCACAGGCAGCTATAGGGAGACAGTGAAGGAGCACACAAGCAGGTATTGTGAGACAGTGAGTGAGACAACAAGCAGGTATAGGGAAACGTTGAAGGAGACCAGAATCAGGTATAGGGAGACTGTGATGGAGAGGGTACACAAACAGGTATAGTGAGTTGCTGAGGGAGACCACTAGCAGTTATAGGGAGACAGTGAAGGAGCACACAAGCAGGTATAGTGAGACAGTGAGTGAGACCACAAGCAGGTATAGAGAGAAGTTGAGGGAGAGGGTACATAAGGAAGTACAGGGAGATGGTGAGGGAGAGGGTACACTAGCAGGTAAAGGGAGACGGTGAGGGAGAGCGTATACAAGCAGGTACAGGGAGATGGTGAGTAAGAGGGTACACAAGCAGGTATATGGAGACGGTGAGGGATACCACAAGCAGGTATAGGGAGACAGTGAGGAAGTCCACGAGCAGGTATAGGGAGAAGTTGAGGGAGAGGGTACATAAGGAAATACAGGGAGACGGTGTTGGAGAGGGTACACTAGCAGGTAAAGGAAGACGGTGAGGGAGAGGGTACACAAACAGGTATAGGGAGACGGTGGGGGAGAGCGTACACAAGCAGGTAAAGGGAGACGGTGGGGGAGACCACAAGCAAATATATGGAGACAGTGAAGGAGCACACAAGCAGGTATAGTGAGACAGTGAGTGAGACCACAAGCAGGTATAGAGAGAAGTTGAGGGAGAGGGTACATAAGGAAGTACAGGGAGACGGTGAGGGAGAGGGTACACTAGCAGGTAAAGGGAGACGGTGAGGGAGAGCGTATACAAGCAGGTACAGGGAGATGGTGAGTAAGAGGGTACACAAGCAGGTATATGGAGACGGTGAGGGATACCACAAGCAGGTATAGGGAGACAGTGAGGAAGTCCACGAGCAGGTATAGGGAGAAGTTGAGGGAGAGGGTACATAAGGAAATACAGGGAGACGGTGTTGGAGAGGGTACACTAGCAGGTAAAGGAAGACGGTGAGGGAGAGGGTACACAAACAGGTATAGGGAGACGGTGGGGGAGAGCGTACACAAGCAGGTAAAGGGAGACGGTGGGGGAGACCACAAGCAAATATATGGAGACAGTGAAGGAGAGGATACACAAGCAGGTAAAGGGAGACGGTGGGGGAGACCACAAGTAGGAATAGGGGGATGGTGAGAATTAGGGTACACAAGCAGGTATAGGGAGACAGTGACTGAGACCACAAGCAGGTATAGCGAGGCGATGAGGGAGACCACAAGCAGGTATAGGGAGACGGTGGGAGAGAGGGAACACAAGCAGATATAGGGACACGGTGAGTAAGAGGGTACACAAGCAGATATAGGGAGAAGGTGAGGGATACCACAAGCAGGTATAGGGAGACGATGAGGGAGACCACAAGCAGGTATAGGGAGACAGTGAGTGAGACCACAAGCATGTATAGGGAGACAGTGAGGAAGCCCACAAGCAGGTATAGGGAGAAATTGAGTGAGAGGGTACATAAGGAGGTAAAGGGAGACGGTGGGTGAGAGGGTACACAAGCAGCTATAGGGAGACGGTGAGTGAGAGGGTACACAAGCAGGTATAGGGAGACGGTGAAGGATACCACAAGCAGGTATAGCGAGGCGATGAGGGAGACCACAAGCAGGTATAGGGAGACGGTGGGAGAGAGCGAACACAAGCAGATATAGGGACACGGTGAGTAAGAGGGTACACAAGCAGATATAGGGAGAAGGTGAGGGATACCACAAGCAGGTATAGGGAGACGATGAGGGAGACCACAAGCAGGTATAGGGAGACAGTGAGTGAGACCACAAGCATGTATAGGGAGACAGTGAGGAAGCCCACAAGCAGGTATAGGGAGAAATTGAGTGAGAGGGTACATAAGGAGGTAAAGGGAGACGGTGGGTGAGACCTCAAGCAGGTATATGGAGACAGTGAAGGAGAGGGTACACAAGCAGGTAAAGGGAGACGGTGGGGGAGAACACAAGTAGGAATAGGGGGAAGGTGAGAATTAGAGTACACAAGCAGGTATTGGGAGATGGTGAGTGAGAGGGTACACAAGCAGGTATAGGGTGACGGTAGGGGAGGCCACAAGCAGGTAAAGGGAGATAGTGAGGAATAGGGTACACAAGCAGGTAAAGGGAGACGGTGGGGGAGACCACAAGTAGGAAGAGTGGGAAAGTGAGAATTAGAGTACACAAGCAGCTATAGGGAGACGGTGAGTGAGAGGGTACACAAGCAGGTATAGGGAGACGGTGAAGGATACCACAAGCATGTATAGGGAGACATTGAGTGAGAGGGTACATAAGGAGGTACAGGGAGACGGTGGGGGAGACCATAAGCAGGTATATGGAGACAGTGAAGGAGAGGGTACACAAGCAGGTAAAGGGAGACGGTGGGGGAGACCACAAGTAGGAATAGGGGGAAGGTGTGAATTAGAGTACACAAGCAGGTATAGGGAGATGGTGAGGGAGACCACAAGCAGGTATAGGGAGACAGTGAGGGAGACCACAAGCAGGCATAGGGGGTTGGTGAGGGATAGGGTACACAAGCACGTATAGGGAGACGGTGAGTGTTAGGATACACAAGCAGATATAGGGAGACAGTGAGGGATACAATAAGCAGGTATAGGGAGACGGTGAGTGAGAGGGTACACAAGCAGGTATAGGGAGACTGTGAGGGAGAGGGTACAAAAGCAGGTATAGGGAGACGGTGAGTGAGAGGGTACACAAGCATGTAAAGGGAGACTGTGAGGGAGAGGGTACACAAACAGGTATAGGGAGATGGTGAGGGAGACCACAGGCAGCTATAGGGAGACAGTGAAGGAGCACACAAGCAGGTATTGTGAGACAGTGAGTGAGACAACAAGCAGGTATAGGGAAATGTTGAAGGAGACCAGAAGCAAGTATAGGGAGACTGTGAGGGAGAGGGTACACAAACAGGTAAAGGGAGATGGTGAGGGAGTGGGTACACAAACAGGTATAGTGAGTTGCTGAGGGAGACCACTAGCAGGTATAGGGAGACGTTGAGGGAGAGGGTACACAAGCAGGTAAAGGGAGACGGTGAGGGAGAGCCTACACAAGCAGCTATAGGGAGACAGTGAGTAAGAGGGTACACAAGCAGATATAGGGAGACAGTGAGGGATACCACAAGCAGGTATAGGGAGACGGTGGGAGAGAGGGTACACAAGCAGATATAGGGAGACGGTGAGTGGGACCACAATCAGGGATAGGGAAACGGTGGGGGAGACCACAAGCAGATATAGGGAGATGGTGAGGGAGAGGTTACACAAGCAGGTAAAGGGAGACAGTGAGGAAGTCCACAAGCAGGTATAGGGAAACATTGAGTGAGATGATACATAAGGAGGTACAGGGAGAAGGTGTGGGAGAGCGTACACAAGCAGGTAAAGGGAGACGGTGGGGGAGAACACAAGTAGGAATAGGGGGATGGTGAGAATTAGGGTACACAAGCAGGCATAGGGAGATGGTGAGGGAGAGCGTACACAAGCAGGTATAGGGAGACGGTGAAGGATACCACAAGCAGGTATAGCGAGGCGATGAGGGAGACCACAAGCAGGTATAGGGAAACGGTGAGTGAGACCACAAGCATGTATAGGGAGACAGTGAGGAAGCCCACAAGCAGGTATAGGGAGACATTGAGTGAGAGGGTACATAAGGAGGTACAGGGAGACGGTGGGGGAGACCATAAGCAGGTATATGGAGACAGTGAAGGAGAGGGAACACAAGCAGGTAAAGGGAGACGGTGGGGGAGACCACAAGTAGGAATAGGGGGATGGTGAGAATTAGGGTACACAAGCAGGTATATTGAGATGGTGAGGGAGAGCGTACACAAGCAGCTATAGGGAGACGGTGAGTGAGAGGGTACACAAGCAGGTATAGGGAGACGGTGAAGGATACCACAAGCAGGTATAGCGAGGCAATGAGGGAGACCACAAGCAGGTATAGGGAGACGGTGAGTGAGACCTCAAGCAGGTATATGGAGACAGTGAAGGAGAGGGTACACAAGCAGGTAAAGGGAGACAGTTGGGGAGAACACAAGTAGGAATAGGGGGAAGGTGAGAATTAGAGTACACAAGCAGGTATAGGGAGATGGTGAGGGAGACCACAAGCAGGTATTGGGAGATGGTGAGTGAGAGGGTACATAGGCAGTTATAGCAAGACGGTGGGTGACACCATAAGCGAGGTAGTGAGGGAGACGATAAGCTGGTATAGGGAGACGGTGAGGGAGAGGGTACACAAGCAGGTATAGGGAGACTGTGAGGGAGAGGGTACACAAGCAGGTTAATGGAGATGGTGAGGGAGAGGGTACACAAACAGGTAAAGTGAGTTGGTGAGGGAGACCACTAGCAGTTATAGGGAGACAGTGAAGGAGCACACAAGCAGGTATAGTGAGACAGTGAGTGAGTACACAAGCAGGTATAGGGAAACGGTGAAGGAGAGGGTACACAAGCAGGTATAGGGAGACTGTGAGGGAGAGGGTACACAAACAGGTAAAGGGAGCTGGTGAGGGAGTGGGTACACAAGCAGGTAAAGGGAGATGGTGATTGAGAGGGTACACAAGCAGGTATAGGGAGACTGTGAGGGAGAGGGTACACAAGCAGGTAAAGGGAGATGGTGATTGAGAGGGTACACAAGCAGGTATAGGGAGACTGTGAGGGAGAGGGTACACAAGCAGGTAAAGGGAGATGGTGATTGAGAGGGTACACAAGCAGGTATAGGGAGACTGTGAGGGAGAGGGTACACAAGCAGGTAAAGGGAGACTGTGAGGGAGAGGGTACACAAACAGGTAAAGGCAGATGGTGAGGGAGTGGGTACACAAACAGGTATAGTGAGTTGCTGAGGGAGACCACTAGCAGGTACAGGGAGACGTTGAGGGAGAGGGTACATAAGGAGGTACAGGGTGAATGTGAGGGAGAGGGTACACAAGCAGGTAAAGGGAGACGATGAGGGAGAGCCTACACAAGCAGGTATAGGGAGACAGTGAGTGAGACCACAAGCTGGTATAGGGAGACATTTAGTGAGAGGGTACATAAGGAGGAACAGGGAGACGGTGGGGGAGACCACAAGCAGGTATATGGAGACAGTGAAGGAGAGGGTACACAAGCAGGTAAAGGGAGACGGTGGGGGAGACCACAAGTAGGAATAGGGGGAAGGTGAGAATTAGAGTACACAAGCAGGTATAGGGAGACAGTGAGGGAGACCACAAGCAGGCAATGGGGATTGGTGAGGGATAGGGTACACAAGCAGGTATAGGGAGACAGTGAGTGGGAGACCACAATCAGGGATGGGGAAATGGTGGGGGAGACAACAAGCAAGTATAGGGAGACAGTGAGAAAATCGACAAGCAGGTATAGGGAGACATTGAGTGAGAGGGTACATAAGGAGGTACAGGGAGAAGGTGTGGGAGAGCGTACACAAGCAGGTAAAGGGAGACGGTGAGGGAGACCACAAGCAGGTATTGGGAGATGGTGAGTGAGAGGGTACACAAGCAGGTATAGGGTGACGGTAGGGGAGGCCACAAGCAGGTAAAGGGAGATAGTGAGGAATAGGGTACACAAGCAGATATACGGAGACGTTGAGGGATACCATAAGCAGGTATAGGGAGACGGTGAGGGAGACTATAAGCTGGTATAGGGAGACGGTGAGGGAGAGGGTACACAAGCAGGTAAAGGGAGACTGTGAGGGAGAGGGTACACAAGCAGGTAAAGGGAGTGTGAGGGAGAGGGTACACAAACAGGTATAGGGAGATGGTGAGGGAGACCACAGGCAGCTATAGTGAGACAGTGGGAGAGAGGGTACACAAGCAGATATAGGGAGACGGTGAGTGGGACCACAATCAGGGATAGGGAAACGGTGGGGGAGACCACAAGCAGATATAGGGAGATGGTGAGGGATAGGGTACACATGCAGGTATGGGGAAAAGTTGAAGGAGACCACAAGCAGATATAGGGAGACAGTGAGGAAATCCACAAGCAGGTATAGGGAGACATTGAGTGAGAGGGTACATAAGGAGGTACAGGGAGACGGTAGGGGAGACCACAAGCAGATATATGGAGACAGTGAGGGAGAGGGTACACAAACAGGTTTAGCGAGATGGTGAGGGAGACCACAAGCAGCTATAGGGAGACAGTGAAGGAGCACACAAGCAGTTATTGTGAGACAGTGAGTGAGACAACAAGCAGGTATAGGGAAACGTTGAAGGAGACCAGATGCAAGTATAGGGAGACTGTGAGGGAGAGGGTACACAAACAGGTAAAGGGAGATGGTGAGGGAGTGGGTACACAAACAGGTATAGTTAGTTGCTGAGGGAGACCACTAGCAGTTATAGGGAGACAGTGAAGGAGCACACAAGCAGGTATAGTGAGACAGTGAGTGAGTACACAAGCAGGTATAGGGAAACGTTGAAGGAGACCACAAGCAGGTATAGGGAGACGTTGAGGGAGAGGGTACATAAGGAGGTACAGGGTGAATGTGAGGGAGAGGGTACACAAGCAGGTAAAGGGAGACGGTGAGGGAGAGCCTACACAAGCAGCTATAGGGAGACGGTGAGTAAGAGGGTACACAAGCAGATATAGGGAGACAGTGAGGGATACCACAAGCAGGTATAGGGAGACAGTGGGAGAGAGGGTACACAAGCAGATATAGGGAGACGGTGAGTGGGACCACAATCAGGGATAGGGAAATGGTGGGGGAGACCACAAGCAGATATAGGGAGATGGTGAGGGATAGGGTACACATGCAGGTATGGGGAAAAGTTGAAGGAGACCACAAGCAGATATAGGGAGACAGTGAGGAAATCCACAAGCAGGTATAGGGAGACATTGAGTGAGAGGGTACATAAGGATGTACAGGGAGAAGGTGTGGGAGAGCGTACACAAGCAGGTAAAGGGAGACGGTAGGGGAGACCACAAGTTGGAATAGGGTGATGGTGAGAATTAGGGTACACAAGCAGGTATAGGGAGAAGGTGGGGGAGACCACAAGTAGGAATAGGGGGATGGTGAGAATTAGGGTACACAAGCAGGTATAGGGAGACAGTGACGGTGACCACAAGCTTGTATATTGAGACGGTTAGGGAGAGCGTACACAAGCAGGTATAGGGAGACGGTGAGGGAGACCAAAAGCAGGTATAGGGGGTTGTTGAGGGATAGGGTACACAAGCAGTATAGCGAGACGGTGAGGGAGAGGGTACACAGGCAGTTATAGTGAGACGGTGGGTGACACCATAAGCAGGTAAAAGCGAGGTAGTGAGGGAGACGATAAGCTGGTATAGGGAGACGGTGAGGGAGAGTGTACACAAGCAGGTAAAGGGAGATGATAAGGGAGAGGGTACACAAGCAGGTATAGGGAGACTGTGAGGGAGAGGGTACACAAGCAGGTATAGGGAGACTGTGAGGGAGAGGGTACACAAGCAGGAAAAGGGAGATGGTGAGGGAGAGGGTACACAAGCAGGTATAGGGAGACTGTGAGGGAGAGGGTACACAAGCAGGAAAAGGGAGACGGTGAGGGAGAGTGTACACAAGCAGGTAAAGGGAGATGATAAGGGAGAGGGTACACAAGCAGGTATAGGGAGACTGTGAGGGAGAGGGTACACAAGCAGGAAAAGGGAGATGGTGAGGGAGAGGGTACACAAGCAGGTATAGCGAGACGGTGAGGGAGAGGGTACCCAGGCAGTTATAGCGAGACGGTGGGTGACACCATAAGCAGGTAAAAGGGAGGTAGTGAGGACCATAAGCTGGTATAGGGAGATGGTGAGGGAGAGAGTACACAAGCAGGTAAAGGGAGACTGTGAGGGAGACCACTAGCAGCTATAGGGAGACAGTGAAGGAGCACACAAGCAGGTATAGTGAGACAGTGAGTGAGACAACAATCAGGTATAGGGAAACTTTGAAGGAGACCACAAGCAGGTATAGGGAGACAGTGAGGAAGTCCACAAGCAGGTATAGGGAGACGTTGAGGGAGAGGGTACATAAGGAGGTACAGGGAGACGGTGAGGGATAGGGTACACAAGCAGATATAGGGAGACGGTGAGTGGGACCACAATCAGGGATAGTGAAATGGTGGGGGAGACCACAAGCAGATATAGGGAGATGGTGAGGGGTAGGGTACACAAGAAGGTATAGCGAGACGGTGAGGGAGAGTACAAGCTGGTATAGGGAGATGGTGAGAGAGAGGGTACACAAACCGGTACAGGAGGACGTTGAGGGAGACCACTAGCAGGTACAGGGAGACAGTGAAGGAGAACACAAGCAGGTATAGGGGGTTGTTGAGGGAGAGGGTACACAAGCAGGTATAGGGAGACAGTGGGTGACACCACAAGCAGGTATAGGGAGATGATGAGTGAGAGGGTACATAAGCACATATAGGAAGACAGGAGGGAGACCACAAGCAGGTATAGGGAGATGGTGATGGAAACCATAAGCTGGTATAGGGAGACGGTGAGGGAGGCCACAAGCAGGTATTGGGAGACGGTGAGGGAGGCCACAAGCAGGTATTGGGAGACGTTGAGCGATACCACAAGCAGGTATAGTGAGACAGTGAGGGAGACCCTAAACTGGTATAGGGAGACGGTGAGGGACAGGGTACACAAGCAGGTAAAGGGAGATGGTGAGGGAGAGGGTACACAAGCAGGTATAGGGGGTTGGTGAGGGACAGGGTACACAAGCAGGTACAGGGTGTCGGTGAGGGAGACCAAAAGCAGGTATAGGGGGTTGTTGAGGGATAGGGTACACAAGCAGGTATAGGGAGACGGTGGGTGACACCACAAGCAGGTATAGGGAGATGGTGAGGGAGAGGGTACACAAGCACATATAGGGAGACGGTGAGAGAGACCACAAGCCTGTATATTGAGACGGTGTGGGAGAGGGTACACAAGCAGGTATAGGGGGTTGGTGAGGGACAGGGTACACAAGCAGGTACAGGGTGTCGGTGAGGGAGACCAAAAGCAGGTATAGGGGGTTGTTGAGGGATAGGGTACACAAGCAGGTATAGGGAGACGGTGGGTGACACCACAAGCAGGTATAGGGAGATGGTGAGTAAGAGGGTACACAAGCACATATAGGAAGACGGGAGGGAGACCACAAGCAGGTATAGGGAGATGGTGATGGAAACCATAAGCTGGTATAGGGAGGTGGTGAGGGAGAGGGTACACAAGCAGGTATTGGGAGACAGTGAGGGAGACCACAAGCAGGTATAGGGAGACGGTGAGGGAGATGACAAGCAGGCATATGGAGACAGTGAGGGAGACCACAAGCAGGTATAGGGAGACGGTACACAAGCAAGTTGAGCACTTGTTCCTGCTTCCAAGTGTATTTATTTCATTTATTTTGAGATACAGTTCGCAATGGGCCCTTCCAGCCCCTCGATCCGTGCTGCCCAGTAACCCCGATTTAACCCCAACCTAATCACAGGACAATTTACAATAACCAATTAGCCTACCAATCGGTACATCTTTGGACCATGGGAGGAAACGGAGCACATGGAGAAAATCCACACAATCCACGAGTTTTATGCACAGTCTCCTTACCAAGGACACTGGGATGGAACTTTGATCTGTAACTGCTTGATGTTAACTGTTGCACTACCAGAAGTGAATACATGACAGGAGGGATCTCTAGTGTCCTATTTGTTGTTCCAATTTCCAGCATCTGCAGTTTCTTTTGCTTTTCAGAAGACTCATTGTCTCTATGAGGGATGGAGGTGTATGGGAACTGGACATCCATAGTGAAAATGAGGTGATCAGAGCCAGGAAACGTCAAGTCATTAAAAAGATCAAGAGCATGTGTAGTGTCATGGATGCAGGTGCAAAGGGACATAACCAGAGGGGACAAAACACAGTTGCAGTATGCAGATACAAGTTTGGTGGGGCAGGAACAAGCAGAAACAATAGGTCTAGCTGGACAGGCAGGTTTATGGATCTAGATTAGGAGGTAGAAATGGGAGGTGCTCAGTAAGGGAACTGCAAGTTAGGTGGCAGTGAGTAGGATTTCTCCAGAGGTCATTAGGGAATTTGTGAAGCTGACCAGCAGCAAGACCAAATTTATGCTTTCAATACCTATTTGAGAAACATCACAAGCATTGTTATTCAGAGTCTTCCCAATTGATTTAAGTTTCGAAGCAGTGTGGGAGACTGGTGAGTCTGAGCTGGGTGGGGACCGGTCCCTCTCATCACAGCTGACGGTGCATGACAAGCTGAATTGCGTTTTCTGCGGCTGCACTAGTGTGAGATGAGAAACTGCTGAGTTCTTGTTCTTGCAGAAATGTGGCTCCCAGACAACATCCTATGCTTCTTGGGGTCTTGTGCTATACATTCTTTTTGTGAGTGTATGTTTTCCTAATATTGTAACTATATGTGGCTATATATGCTACATGCTGTGTCTGACTGTTCTGCAACTTGGCCCCAAAGGAATGCTGTTTTGTTTGGCTGTATTCGTTGAATGACAATTAAACTTGAACTTTAAAAGAAGTACAATGAGAAAAAAAACTCTTCAATCTCTTGTGCCTTCTTCATGATTAAATATGATCTTATAACCAGTAGTTCCTTTTCGTTATTGCACTAGTCACTCTGGGTAGCTATTAGTCTTTATAATATAGTACACATTCACTCTGACCAAGTACTTAGTACTTACTAGAATATGTTCAAGATGAAATCATGGCTGAACTTAACCTCATTCACAATTATCCCAACCTAAATTCCTTGGTGTTGTCATTTTGTACGCCCTGTCCTAGTCCCAGCACTTAAGTGCAATTATGAAGAATGCACGGCAGCACCTCTACTTCTTTAGACATTTACAAAGATTCAAAATGACATCTAAAACTTTGATGTGTAGCGTAGAGTACATTGCATCACAGCCTGGAATGGAAACACACGCCCTTGAAAGAAAATCCTACAAAAAGTAGTAGACAGGGTCCAGACCATCATGGGTAAAGTCCTCCCACATTGAACACATCTTTACAGAGCATTGTCATAGGAAAGCAGTATCTATCATCAGGGACCACCCAGGTCATGCTCTCTTCTCGCTGCTACCATCAGGAAGGTGGTACAGGAGCCTCAGGACTCACACCACCAGGTTCAGTAACAGTTACTACCCCTCAATCATCAGGCTCTTGAACCAAAGGGGATAACTTCACTCAATTTCACTTGCCCCATCATTGAAATGTTCCCAGAACCTATGGCAAACAAGAGAAAATCTGCAGATGCTATTGATTTACTTTCAAGATCTCCTCATCTCATATTCTTGATATCTACTGCTTACTTATTTCTCATCATTATTTCTTTCTTTAGGGTGTCTACTGCACAGTTGCAAATTCTGACTCCAGCCTGGGCCTTGACTGACAGCACCTCCAGGCTGAGACTTCATGCACCGCCGCTGGAACCCTAGTCTCCCCTTCCCCTACCACAACTCTGCAATCCTGAGCCTCTCAGGTCCCAAATCAGACATTCCATCTTCCTCCCATCCACCTTCCCTCAACACCCCAACCCTCCCATCTCCTCAGACACTACCAGCCCCCTCCCCCCCCCATCCCATCTCTCATCTGAGCCAGGTTTTCACAATTCCCTCCAACCTTCCCTTCTCTGAGGCAGAATGCTCTGTCCTCAGTAAAAGGCTCACCTTTGTCCCCCAGCCCCCACACCTCAGTGAGTTCCGTGCCTGCCATGACCCCGAGCAGCTCTGCCACATTCATCTCAGTGTCTGTTTATTTGGCAAGGATTCTCAGATGGCCAGATGACCCCCTTCTGTCCCTCTGCACTGATCCTAACCTCACATTAAATCCACAAATAAGTGGGGTGCTGAGCAGTCTGATGTACTGACCTCTAACTTGATGAGACCCAGTGACAACTCTTAGATGCCTCCTTTTACTTACCCCTGAAACAAGACCCCGCTAAGGAGCAACAGGCCATTGTCACCCGAACCATCACTGACCTGGGAATCTTCCATGCACTGCCACCAACCTGCACCAGACCCTGTACCCCTCCAATCGCCCACTGCCACCAACCTGCACCAGACCCTGTACCCCTCCAATCGCCCACTGCCACCAACCTGCACCAGACCCTGTACCCCTCCAATCGCCCACTGCCACCAACCTGCACCAGACCCTGTACCCCTCCAATCGCCCACTGCCACCAACCTGCACCAGACCCTGTACCCCTCCAATCGCCCACTGCCACCAACCTGCACCAGACCCTGTACCCCTCCAATCGCCCACTGCCACCAACCTGCATCAGACCCTGTACCCCTCCAATCGCCCACTGCCACCAACCTGCACCAGACCCTGTACCCCTCCAATCGCCCACTGCCACCAACCTGCACCAGACCCTGTACCCCTCCAATCGCCCACTGCCACCAACCTGCACCAGACCCTGTACCCCTCCAATCGCCCACTGCCACCAACCTGCACCAGACCCTGTACCCCTCCAATCGCCCACTGCCACCAACCTGCACCAGACCCTGTACCCCTCCAATCGCCCACTGTCACCAACCTGCACCAGACCCTGTACCCCTCCAATCGCCCACTGCCACCAACCTGCACCAGACCCTGTACCCCTCCAATCGCCCACTGCCACCAACCTGCACCAGACCCTGTACCCCTCCAATCGCCCACTGCCACCAACCTGCACCAGACCCTGTACCCCTCCAATCGCCCACTGCCACCAACCTGCACCAGACCCTGTACCCCTCCAATCGCCCACCAGCAAGGCCTTACAGCTCTTTGCGTCTTTCTTGACAACAGCCCCAACTAGTTCCCCTCCACCATCACTCTCCTCCATCAGGTGGAACTGGTCCTCATTCTCAATAATTTCTCCTTCAACTCCTCCCACTTTCTTCAAATGAAAGGTGTAGCCTTGGGCATTTCTATGGGTCCCAGCTATGCCTGACATTTTATCGGCTACATGGAATAGTCCTACACTGGTACCACTCCCCAACTCTTCCAACTCTACATTGGTGCAGCTTCCTGAACCTGTGCTGAGCTTATCGACTTCATTACACTTTGCCTTCCACTTCCACCCTGCCCTTACATTTAACTGGTCCATTTCTCACGCTTCCGTCCCCTTTCTCGATCTCTGGAGACAGTCTATCCACCAATATCTTTCAGAAACCCACTGAATCTCACAGTTATCTGGACTATACCTCTTCCCACCCCATCACTTGTAAAAATCCCATCCCCCTTCTCTCAGTTCCTCCATCTCCATCACATCTGCTCTCAGGATGAGGCTTTCATTCCAGAGTAAAGGAGATGTCCCCCTTCAAACAAAGGGGCGTTACTTCTTCCACATCAATACTGCACTCACTAACATCTCTTCCATTTCACGCACATCTGCCCTCAACCCATTCTCCTGCCACAATACCCAGGATAGGGTTGCTGTTGTACTCACCTACTACCTCATTAGCCTCCACATCCACCACATAATTCTCCATATATTCTGCCATCTCCAGTGGGATCCCATCTTTCTCTCCCCTTCACTTTCCACATTCCACTGGAATTGCTGCCTCTGTAACTCCCTTATCCATTCGTCCCTCCCCACTGATCTCCCTCCTGACTTATCCTTGCAAGCAAAACAAGTGCTACACCTGCCCCTACACTTTTTCCGTCACTACCATTCAGGGCCCCAAACAGTCCATCCAACATTTCACCTGTGAGTCCGTTGGGGGGTCATATACTGTACTTAGTGCTCCCGATGTGGCCTCCGTACATCGGTGATACCCAATGTAGATTGGGAGATGGCTTCTCTGAGGACCTATGTTCCATCTGCCAGAAACAGCAGGATTTCCCAGTAGCCGCCCATTTCAATTCCACTTCCCATTCCAACATGTCACTCCACAGTCTTCTCTTCTGCCGCAATGGTGCCACACTCAGGCTGGAGGATCAACACCTTATATTCCATCAAGGTAGCCTCCAACACGATGGATTGAACATCGATTTTGTGAACTTCACGTCATTTCTCCCCTCCCCCCACTTCACCATTCCCCATCCCCATTTCTGTCTCCCACCTTTTCCCTCAGCTGCTTATCATTCCCCTCTGGTGCTCCACCCCCTTCCTTTCCTTCCATAGTTTTTTACCCTCTCCTATTCTCCCCTCCTCCAGCCCTTTATCTCTGTCACCAATCACCTTCCCAGCTCTTTACTTTACTCATCCAGATTTCACCTTTAACCTAACAGTTCCAGCTTTTTGCTTCCCCCCCCCGCCCCCCCCCACCATCTTACACTGACTTCCCATCTGCTTTCCAGTTCTGATGAAGGGTCTTGGCCCAAAACCGAGTTTATTCCCTTCCATAGATGCTGCTTGGCCTGTTGAGTTTCTCCAGCATTTTGTGTGCATTGCCTTGGATTTTCAGCACCTGCAGATTTTCTTGTGTTTGTTATTTCTTTCTTTCTTTCTGCATTTGCACAGTTTGTTATCTTTCGCAATGCACAAGTTGGTGTGGTTTTTCAATGCTTCTATTATGGTTATTACCGAATATGTCCACAAGTAAATGAATCTCAAGGATATATATGGTGACATATGTGTACTTATATGTACTTTGAGCTTTATCACTGTGCATATATGTGCTTGTGGTTGAGAATCTTGTGATTCTCATGAATTTCACTTACTGCATGGAGATCTGTTTTGTTCTGTCTGGTTGTATTTCAAGCTTACAGAGATTTTCTCTTCAGGTTTTCCTGGTGGTGAGACTTCCTCTCTTTGAAGGTCACTTCGTCCAAGTTAGCTGTTGGGAACTTGGATTGACATGGCAGCACTATCTGTCCTTTCTTGAAACATGAGTAGCATTCTGCTGTGTTGGAGGTGAATATCTATGACTGTACTGACAGTAAGGTTTTGTGCTGTTTGCTTGCACAGGTGAGAAGCTTATTTATGATCTGAGCATTCATTGCATGTCAACGAGAAACTTTCATTATGCTTCTGCCTGGTCCCAAAGGAAGTTCACTGGCATTTTTAACTGTACAAGCTCAATCAACAATAAGTCAACAAATTTCAGGATTTCATTTCAATCTGCTCTTCATTCAATTCACAAACATGTATTGTGCATGCGTTAAGAATTCGACGGAACAATGCCTTGATAAATTCACCATATTTGCTCACTGTTTCAACTGCTCTTGGATTCTTTGTGCCATGGTAACAATTTTGATTGGCTATAGTGTGGAATAAATAATCCTACATTTTCCACATAACTTTTGTAAATGCAACAATCTTCACTGACATTTGGATTGCTGGAAGTGTAAGCATGTCATATGTATCAGAGTCAGTTACAATAATCTTATTTGACAAAGTGATAAAGTCATTAGGGTATCTAAGGAGAGACTCCTGCATCTGTGACTGAGAACAAAGGGAGGTATTAAATATGAATGAGATGGATCACCTTGTATCTTATTGGTTGCATAGCATGCATGTATTGAGTGCTTCTGCCACAAACAAGAGAAAATTTGCAGATGCTGAAAATTGAAGCAACACACACAAAATGCTGGATGAACTCAGCAGGTCGGGCAGCGTCTATGGAAAAGAGTAAGGTCGGCTTTTCGGAACCAAGACCCTCAACAGGACTGGGAAAAAATGAGGAGTCAGAGTAAGGAGGTAGGGGGAGGGGAGGAAGAAACACAAGGTGATGGGTGAAACCAGGAGGTGGGGTGGCGGGGGGTGCGAGTGTGTAGTTAGGAAGTTGATTGGTGAAAGAGATTTTGGGTTACAGAAAGGGGAATCTGATAGGAGAGGTCAGAGGCCATGGAAGAAATAAAAAGGGGGGAGGAGCATCAGAGGGAGGTTAGGGTTACGATCTTATAATCATTTTTCCAGGACAAAGAAGCGGACACTACCCAACCTGCAAAAATGCTTTTACTAAAAGCTCCCACCTGGAAACCACTATAGGGCTAATAAAGCAAAAACTACACCATCTTAAAAGTTTGTTCCACATCCCCCACCCTCTGTCTATCTATCACCCACTTCACTGCACTGCCAACATTTAAACCAGTACACATTTTAAATACCTGCTAGTATTTATGTATATAATGTAAATGTGTATGGTGAATAAAGTTGTTTCTTGATTGTCCCTAGCTCTAGTCTTGTCTACAATACAGAATAGATCTTGAATGATTTCTTTTTAATGTTGATTTGTCTTATCCTTCACAAGTCTCACCTCATAATCAATATCCAGGTAATCAAACTCTCCTTTGGTTCGGAAGTGCTGTGTGTGTTTATCCACAGTGAAGTTCACCTGCTTGTTGTACCGTTCGATTGTAATGGAGTGCCAGTGCTGGTCGTCCAACAAGCTGCCCAGTGTGACCGAGGTGTGACCACTGATGGAATGTAACTTTGTCTCTCCTGAAATAGACACAGTTCACTTTGCAGTTAAACTGCCTTAATGAAACAACCAAGCATTCTTTTGAAAGGAATTTTTGAAGCCAGACTCTCAGAAATTGAAATCCAGCCGAACTATAAAAATGTAAGCTGAAACTGTGAAATCAGTAGCCAACATCTGTCTTTAAAAAAATTCAAATGATAGGCTATTCACCTGAAACATTGAATCTGACAAAGAAAACAGAATCTATTCATTAAATCAACAGGTGTTGAAAAACAATGAGATGTCAACCTGATCATTCTGACTGTACAGACCTTTGAAGGAGCATTTCATTTAGTCCTATTGATCCACTCTTTCCCCAAAGACTTCTGATATATTTCCCTGGTTGGATTCTATTTGTTTTTGCATTTATTATTGATAATACTTATTCCATTTTTAGAGACAAAGTATTCCTGATCACGATCACTAATGCATGAAAAAACAACTCTGCTTATCTCTCAACAGCTTCTTTTTTGCAGTTTATCTTAACTCTGTCCTCTGGCTATAAAAGGTATTCCCAGGGCAAACAGTCCCCTCATTTGCATCATCAAAACCTTTCACAAATCATCAAATCCTCAAGAATCTTTTCTGCCCTGAAAATAACCCTTTCTCTGCTCAGTCCTCAATTCTCAAGTTTCTCATTATTGTTACCGTTCTAGTAAATGTCTTGGTATCTTCCACTAATCTTTGCTACCTAGCACAGGGTGAAACACAATTCATTAAAGCCTATCCACATTTTTTAATATATCAACCTTGCTTATATGCATGAATTTTCAATAATCATAGTCAACTATCTTGTTGTCTTTTAAAAAGGTTAGTTTTATCTACCGACACTATGTATTGAAAAAACTTGGAACAGGGAAGTCTCTAGAGTCAGTCCTAAAACCACTTTGCAATTTTACCATTAAGTCAAAATTGTCTCTTCTCATCCTTCTTCTGAAATAACTCACTTCATAATTCATACAAAGTTCCATTTATTTTATTCGGAACCTATTTTCTCCAAGATTTTTCTAAATACAGAGTTGATTGTTAACTATTTCTGCATTCAATCCATTCCCACCAAAATGCCAAAAATCCAGCCAAGCTTCCAGTGCTATGATCCTAAATGTTTGCCTTCCATTGGCCTTTGATATTATGTCCTCCTCCAAACAATTCCACCCTTGTTCCTTCAGAGTTTGATAAAAACCTCCCCATCACCTGCTTAAGATTGCTAAACATATTTTCACTTATCAAGTCTACTCTCCCCATAATCCACTTTCCCAAGTTGTTACTTACTTCACAAAAAACATTCTACAACTGAGCTCATCACTATCTAGATGACATAACACATTTATTCATCTATGATATACTGACAGCAGCCCCCTTAAACATAATCTCCACCATCAGAAAGGATCCTTGGTCCCCCATCATCTACAACGTTCTTCTCCAAGTCACACACCATACTGATTTTGAAATAAATCCCTGTTCCCTCATCATTACCCATTTAACAAGGTGCTGCAGTAGCAAATTACAGCCTGAAGCATCAGTGTTTGGAATTTAATCCTAGCGTCTCTGTGATGGGTCTCTGTACTAGAATGTGTCTGTTTTCCCCAAGTACTCTGGTTTCCACCCATGGTCCAAAGACATACCATGTAGAGTTTCTGGACATTTGCAAATTGTCCCGTGATTTGTTCAGACATGATTCTTAACGGGGGGGAGCACTAACCCCCCAAGGAGGGTGGTCATGTGTCTTCAGGGGGTGTTAGGGGGAAAAGAAGTCTTCGGGGGGGGGGAGGGATTGAAGATTCTTAGGCATGGCGGTAAATGGCACCCTAACTTGAGGCATGAGTAGAGCAGGCACTTCCAAAACAAAGGATGAGGTACTGGAACACGGGAAGAACCATAGCTCTGCAGGTGGTGAGCACTCATCTTCACAACTCATCTGAAACTCGGCAATCTCATCCATCCTTACCAATCAATGGACATTATTGGTGATCCATAAATTAGCAACCAGGGTACCCAACAGCTCCCCTTGACTTGCAGCATGGAACAAGTTCATGCAAGATAACAATTGGTAACTTTCTCTGCAGATCTATGGAAAACAGGTCGCGCAATGATATTGCACTGCCTGGAAACAAATGGTGAAATAGAGACAACCTGCTGACCCCAAAGATTCCTCTTGAGATGTGCAAAGTGATCTTAGCTTCATATATGCGGTTAAGTACCATCTTTGGGGTTGAGCCCTTACATGATTGGTCAATCTTGCTAACTCGTTCTAAAGGTATCTTGCTGAACACGAGCTCTATCACATCTAAGATTCAAATCCCAAACTGAATCCTTGTCAAAGTAATTCTCGCTGTTGCGATCATCTTATCTTTGCCTTGCCATTCCTTTGCGTGCACTAACATCATTTCATCTGTGTCAACTCACTGCAGTCGTAAACATTTGATAAGTATTCCCAGTTTGTGTTAATGTTTTTATTTTAATTTAGCCCCATTAATGGTGGATAAATACCTATGTTGTGATCTCTACAAGGCTGAAGGTAAGCCTTGAATTCTAATCCTGCTAAGAAACAGAAACTACAAAAAATGTGTGAGTGCAATGCTACATACCTGGAGTATGGTTTTATTCTGTTTCCGTCAGATCAGCAACACCCCATGTGTCTTATTTCTAATACTGTACTGTCTAATGAAGCCATGAAATCAAGAATGGAATAACAGACACCCTGAAAAGGTTACTTATGGTATTACTTAGTTCCAGAAGTTGAAACGAGCTTTTGAAAAGCATTGCACACTGAAGTCATTTGCCAAGAAAGCTAATAATGACCTTGTTAGTGGTCTCATTGCTTCTTATAACATTTACAAGCTGATAGCAAAGTGGGAAAACTCTTATACAATTGTGAAAGATTAATAATGCCTGCTATATCAGAAGTGCTCACCACTGTTCCCAAAATGGATACCAGTATTTTACAATCAATTCCTCTAACCAAAAACTCTGTAGCTCATCGTATTGATGAGGTGAGTGAAGACATTGGGAAGAGAATTTTTTCACTGTTTCCCTACATGACATTCTCTTTCACAGACAATGATTTGCAAGAGCACTGCTTTACCTGCAGTCACTGAAGAAGGATTTTTCAGAATTGATTCATGTACTTGAACAATCTCGAAATTTCAGGCTGGGTAATTAATCCATTTCTTTGCGAGGGGAAAGAACAGGAAGAGAGCTTACAAGAAGAAATTATTGAAATTCAGAATGAAAAAGCATCAAAAATGTTTTTCTAAAGTACCAGCTTTTGTGGTATGCGGCTGCAGTGTCATACAAAGTTTCCTGGTCTTTGGAGAAGAGCCAAACTGCTCTTCATTGCATTTCCATCCTCCTACCTTGTTGAAAGAGACTTCAGTGCAGTGAGCCACATACTCACAAAAAACAGAAACCATTTGGACATTGTTACGTGTGGGGACCTAAAGCTTTCACTGTCACAACTTGAACCAGATATTTCAACTCTTGCTAAAAACCATCAAGCTGACGGATCACATTGATATCGAAGCTGCTGTACAGCGCATGGGTACTGTGTAAGCTAGGTTTAAAGACAAATAAAAATTTAAAGCAGAATCAATGTTCTCATGTTAACATATGGTAGACATTTTTACACTACAGGTTTTTGGAAACAATATTGTGGCTAAGAGGGGCATTGACAAGTATGGAGGTGCTTTAGGCTGAAAAAGGTTGGGAAACACTAGGTTAGGGTTAAATCAGGGTTGTTGGGGATTGTTGTGTGATGCAGCTCATAGGGCCCAAACAGTCTATTCTGCTCTATATCCCTTAGTATTTATAAATAATTCTCCAAAACCCATCCTGAGAACACTTCCACAGAACACCTGAAATACTTCAACAGGGCACGCTCTGCAATGGTAAGTAAGAGGGGTCAAGGTATGATGACCGTGATAGTGACGATCTCTTAAAAGAAGAAAAAAATAAACAAATAAAATAGATTTATTGTCTCTGATTATGGTTTACAAAAGCACTAAAATTTATCAAATATATTTTTAAAATAATCTTCATCACGTATATTCTCAGTGCCTTCCTCCTTTATATCACTTGTCATCGTGCTCTCTTCTCCTGATGCCAATCTCACTGCCCTGACTTTTGAGTGGTTCCACTTTTTTCCATCTAATTTGGAGCAATTCAACAGAGGCTGTCTTTCCCATTCAGATGGTGTTCATTAAGGTTCTCTTCAATGTTCACCCTTTCCTATTGCCTAACTTATGTTGCCTAGCTTAATTATCTGGAACAGCACAGTGGTTAAGTTTTCTGTTTCAATACTTACCCAAATTGATGTGTAGTAAGAGTTTGCCTTTCTTCAGCTCCAGAGTGATGTAATCTCCCCGCTGCCCCTCTCCATGCAACATTACTCCATCACTCTGCATTGTTTTGAATGTCAAAGAGACAATGTCTTTGATTGTGCTCATGCTCTTCTGGTTAAACCTATAAAGCAGTGTGCTTCTTCCATCAAAGTCGGCGACATCAGATTCTATAGATAGAGGGGAAAAAAATATCAATGTGAAATTTCCACCTTTGTGTTGATCCCTCCTGCCCAGTGCTGGCAGTGGGAAGAAGGCATGGTCTGGATGGTGGGGGTCTTTGATGTTGGATGGTAAGTAAACCTAATCAATGGTGTGGGGGGCTTTTCCTGTGATGGTCTACCCAACTCTTTCTATAGTATTTCCCATTACTGGGCCTTGGTGTTTCCATACCAACTCATTATGCAACCAGTTATGATACGCTCCACTGCGCATCTACAGAAATTTGTCAAAGGTTTTGATAGCATGCCAAATCTGTGTAAACTTCTAACAAAGTTGTGCCTTCTTTGTCATTACACTTATGTGCTGGTTCCAGGACAGATCCTTAGATAAGTTAAAACCAAGGAATTTAAAGCCACCAACTTTCTCCACCTCCATTCCTATCATGAGGACTGGCTCATAGGTCTTTGGCTGCTTTCGCCTGTAGTCAATGATCAGCTGTTTGGTTTTGCTGCTGTTGAGTGAGAGATTGTAATTATGGCACCACTCAGTCTGATTTTCACTCTCCCTCCTCTATACTTCCAGATAAAGGTGAAATAGAAGGGTCAAATTTATAATACAAGTGGTGTCAGTGGACTTCAGAAGTGCTGCAGAAACCCAAATGAAAACCTTTAAGCTTAAGAGATAGAGTGAGGATTAGGTCCTTTTGACCCTTTAAGTTGTGCTGCCAGAAACCTCCAATTGAACCCCGGCCTAATTACTACACAACTTACAATGACCAATTTACCTACTAACCAGTATGGGAAGAAATTAGAGGATCCAGAGAAAATTCATGCACTCCACAGAGAGGATTTACAAACTCCTTAAAGAGGGTGCCAGGACTGAACTTCAAAATCCGATGCCCTGAGGTATAATTACATTGTGCTACTGCTATGCTACCATGGCAATGATTAATGAGGTCTTGCATATAGTGATTCAAAAATCCTCATTTGGGCTAGTTTCACTCACAAATAAGTGTGAACTTAACTCTACTTATAATATAAAAACAGTTTACAAATCTAAGAAAGCATTAATGTCATTACAAGAAACACCACAGTTGCCCACCTCTCATTTCAGGAAGTCACTATGTGGTGCTTTGATGTCAAACTGAAGACATTTCTAGAAAATATCCCTGGTCTGTCCATCTGAGCACACAGTATATTAACCAAAGTGATTTGCATACTGCCTCAAAATTCAGCGACTCTATTGATAGAATCCAGGAATTTACCACTTCAACTTAGGGTAGAATATCCAATAAAAGAGGCACATGATGTAAGATAGTGATAGTGATCGACTGGTCGATCTCTGAGACTTTCCCAGTAGATCCCGAAAAAAAAAGAAAAATAAATACACAAATACTGTTGAGAGGTTGTTTCCATGTTGCGGGGTTTTAGTTCCGTTCTTTCTGCCCAGTGCACATGCGTATAGCTCCCCTTCACCTCACAGTGTAATTCAGTGGTCCCCAACCACCGAGCCACGAGGAAACGATATGAGTCAGCTGCACCTTTCCTCATTCCCTGTCATGGCAACTGTTGAACTTGAAAGCACGCAAGGTCATCAGTTGCCTAAACACAATGAGACCCATGTGCGGCCGGCGAGAAGTGCAGTTGCTACTGGCCTGGAGCGCGGACAGATGGGCACTGCCTCTGAACCTGTTTAGCACACCGAATGTTCGTGGGGAACCCAGTGCTAAAATATTCACAGATAATCTAATTCAGGCTCACAGTTTCGTAAGTAGCAGAGCAGCTACTTTGCTACGATCTACTGAAACAAACTTTTGTCAGCCAATAGATTCTGCAGGGGGGTGGGGGGCGGGCACAGGCCTGTCTCTCTCCTCGCTTGGTCAGTCGCTCTCTCCGGACCACAACCACCCCGGCCCCGGTACGGGAACCATTGGCCCTGACCTTGTCCTCTCACCCCACCCATGACCAGCTGCACCTCCCCAGGGCGTCTGGCATCGGGTGGGCAGAGGCTGGAGCTGGGGCCGGGAGGCTGTCTAATGAGGCAATGAAGCCCTCAAAACTGCTTCGGTACCCCGAATCTAAGCACCCTGCACTTATAGACAAACCCCGCTGAGTCCCCGCAAGGACACTGACCCACTGCAATTTGCCTATCATCACAACAGGTCTATGGCATACGCAATCTCAATGGCTTTTTACACGGCCTTAGATCACCAGGACAATACAAACACCTGTGTTAGGATGCTGTTCATTGACTGTAGCTCAGCATTTAATATCATCATTCCCACAAATCTGATCAATAAGCTACAGAACCTGGGCCTCTGTACCTCCCTCTGCAAGTGGATCCTCGACTTCCTAACCAGAAGACCACAATCTGTGCAGATTGGTGATAACATCTCTTCCTCACTGATGATCAACACTGGCACACCTCAGAGGTGTGTGCTTAGGCCGCTGCTCTAGTCCCTCTATACCCATGACTGTGTGGCTAGGTACAGCTCAAGTGCCATCTATAAATTTGCTGATGATATAGCCATTGTTGGTAGAATCTCAGATGGAAATGAGAAGGCTAACATGAGTGACATATACCAGCGAGCTGAGTGGTGTTGCAGCAACAACCTTGCACTCAATAAGAGAAAGAAGTTGATTGTGGACCTCAGGAAGGCCAAGACAAGGAAACACAAACCAATCTTCATAGAGGGGTCAGAAATGGAGAGAGTGAGCAATTTCAAGTTCCTGGGTCTCAAGATTTCTGAGGATCTCACCTGGTCCCAACATATCAATGCAGCTAAAAAGAAGGCAAGATAGTGGCTATATTTCATAAGGACTTTGAAGAGCTTTGGTTTGTGGCTGAAAACACCTGGAAACTTCTCTAGATGTACTGTGGAGAGCATTCTGACAGGCTGCCTCACTGTCTGGTATGGGGGGGCTACTGCACAAAACCAAAAGAAGCTACAAAAAGTTATAAAATTAGACAGCTCCATCTTGGATACTGCCTCCCTAGTATTTCAGACCTGCTCCTTGAAGAGCAGTGCTACAGAAAGGTAACATCCATTATCAAGGACCTCCAGCACCCAGAACATGCCCTTTTCTCACTGTTACCATCAGGTAGGAGGTACAGAAGCCTAAAGGCACTGTTCTGGTGAAAATTCTGCATTTGCCGCTCCTCTTTGATGTCTGCTAAAAGCCCTTTGTAGCACTTGACTTACTGTCAAGTCTGTTAACACCTCACTTCTGCAAAGCAATGTTCTTATGGGAACTGCAACATATTTAGACTAGTTATCAACCACAGCCTGGAGCTTCTGCTTCAAGGCTAAGTGCAGCCTGTTCCAGCTACAACCGCAGACTAGACATAGCATAAGATATAATCACCTCTCTGTATGACAAGCTATCTATCTCTCTGTATAAAAGGTCAACTCGCATATGCGTCTGGTCAGAGTCAGCCTCTCCATTGTGAGGGTTGGCTCTCCGTGATCATCACGACAATAAAGGTTCTCACTGCGAACTGAGCCCAGACAGTCTCTGTCTCTTTTATTTCAAGTAAAGTGTTAAACTCTGCTACAACAGTTTTGGTGTAGTCGGCAGGATCCCAACCACTGGATTCGGACGAAGTAAGCAGATTAGAGTCTGCAGGGGAGGTAAAAAATTCCCCCTGTCCTGGGCTCCAGCCCCAGGGGAGTCTGGGTGAGTACGGCCGGGGGCCGCACAAGAAGACACAAGTTTAATTAAATTTGACTTGGGCTCTGGTCGAAGCGGAACCTTAGGTGAGTGCTCTGTTTGTCTGTCTGTGTCTGTCAGTCTTAAGTGTATAGAATTTGTATAAGATTGATTTGCAGTTACCATGGGACAGAAGAACAGCTCTGGTAGAGTGTCAGAGAAAGACGCTCCCAGTCAAAGGAACAAAAGGGGACACAAATCAAAGACTTCGATAAAGGTAGGAGATAGTGATCCAAAACTGTCGGGGGGCTTAACTAATGAGCCCTATCTGAGACCTGGATCACCAGCGGATAAGGTTTACCGTGAGACTCAGGTAGGTAGTTATGTGACCCCCTTTTGTCCCAATCTATACAGGTGGTATCGGGATCAATGTTTGGATGAAGGAGAGTGACATTATAATGGGACTCTTAAACCCCATGTTATTGAAGCATATTGAAATGATGTTAAGGCGGGAAATGATGACCCCAATTGGGATTTACCATACGTCTTGAGCTGTTTTCCCGTATGGAAAAGAATTGGAAAAAATATAATCTGCCCATTACGGCGAAAAAAATTGGGACCCCCGATGTTATCCATAGGTCCCATAAAACAATTGACTGCCTCCTCACCAAATCTAATCATGGGTGCATTCCCCCAATTGGAGAGATCCAGTGCGTCCCATGGGGACCCTTGGCGAGAATCTATTGAATATGCGTTAGCCCTTCGACAAAATCCGTATGCAGAAGGTGGACAACAACAGGAAGGGCAAGGGGAAGTGGCTCAGGCAGACAGTACGGGGGGAGCTAGGGGATCGGGAATGACTCTCCATTCCGGACACAAATTGTTCCCAGTAGAGCAAGGCCCCCGGGTCAATGTACAGAGCGATCAATTCGAGGTCAGTTCCTCTACTGCCTCTAAATTTCCCTGCATAATGGTCGGAACTGCACCGATTCTACATCCTTGGACCCCAGGCGAAGCACGGGACATGATTTCTAATGCCCCAAACCACCTTAAGAAACCCGCTGCTTTCCTAAATTGGCTTGAACAGACCTGTATTATTTACGACCCTCTGCCTGCTGATGTAAGACTGCTTTTACAAGCTGCCTATGGAACATTGTGGGCTACCGTGAGAGATTGGTTTGCCATCCCCCTGGGTGAGGGAGGAATATGGAGAACCGATGACACCCAGGACGGAAACGAGAGTAGGGATACCTGGCTACGGGGTAGAGGGAGAGAAGCGGTAATGCAGAGTGCTCAGCAACATGGGGACTTCTCCGAGGTCACTAGGTGTCTACAAAAAAGAGGGGTATCGGTACCCGAGTTCATTGCCCGTTTTAGAGAGACTGGGGATGAATGGGCAGGGATTCCCCTGAATGCTAACCATCAGTTAGCAGTACAAACCCTGCTTAATTGTTTGGAATCCGGATATGCCCAAACCTATAAACTGAAAGTACTAGACTGGCAGAATAAACCATGGACCGACGTAATAACAACCCTGGTCAATATGGAGAGGGCAGGCCTTTTCCCTGCTCCCAGAATGAAACCGATGCATCGGGACCGACCCCACCGTAATCCCGATCACAGAACAAAGGGACACCCAAGTTTTAGGGTTCAGCGGGAGCACTCCAACGATGTATGCCGAAGGTGCGGCAGGAAGGGTCATTGGGCCCGTGATTGTAAGGTGCTCGAAATCCCTGCTAATGCTCCAGCGGCACATAATCCCGGCCCCTGTGCCTTTACTTTCTCGCAGCCTTTCAGCCCTAGCCCGGCACGGGACTAGGGGTGCCCCGGGAGGGAGACGTGGCAGGCCACTCAAATTAGAGCCTCTTCTGAAGGGAATGAGGCACCCATGATCACACTCCAACCTAGTGGACCAAGCAGATTACCCGGCTCCTGTGCACGGATGATTAAGCGAATCAGACACCTTGGTTCTGGACTCTCATGTGTGTTTTGGACTGGAGGACCTTGGGGTACGGGCTCACCTTTCCAGGCGTCAGGAAGACTTATCCCAGGAATCTATACCACATGTGACGCTCGCCGTCAAACCACCATATGAGGCAAAGTGCATGGCCCAGCTGGTGAGCCAGGTGGGGGAGCTTGAATCCGAGCCTTTTGAAACCTGTCATGTCGCAACGATGTTAGAGGAGGTGACCGTGCGGGTGTCGAGGGAAGGAAAAGGGGGACACATCTGCTTTAACACAACCTGTACCCCAACTACCTTCCAGAGACAGCAACCCCCAGAAGATCCCTAGAGCAGGATCCGCTGTTGCTGCAGGAGGTGCCCAGCTCTCTCTGGGCCCAGCACAAGACCCATGTGGGATGGGCGATCTCAGCCCGACCACATCAGGTGTGACTACGTGATGGAGTACACCTTCCTTGTGTTCGACAATATCCCCTTTCCGCAGCCGCCCAACAAGGCATGGTGCCCGTCATCAAGTCCCTATTGGAACAAGGGGTGCTTAAGAAGACCCAGAGCCCCTGCAATACACCGATGCTTCACATTCTGAAACCCAATCGGCCCAGTGAGCAGAGATTTGTCCAGGATTTACGAGCCGTAAATGATATCGTGGTACCCATTTCGCCCATTGTACCCGATGTTAACCAGTTCCTTACCTCTCCACCCGCCGATGCTCGGTTCTTTACGGTAAGCAATCTGTGTTCGGCATTCTTCTCGATACCCGTACATGAAGATAGCCAGTACCTCTTTGTCTTCACTTACGGCCATGAACAGTATACCTGGACCCGCTTACCTCAGGGGTACACCGAAAGTCCTGACGTTTATGCTGCCGTTGTTCACCGTGATCTGGAAGAATGTCCTCCTATCCGATCGGTCCTCCTCCAGTACGCCAATGATCTTTTAATCACATCCCCGGACAGTGACGTTTCTATGTCTGACTCCAACACAGTTCTGAAACACTTGGCGCATTGCGGCCATCGAGTCTCAAGACAGAAACTGCAGCTCTGCCAGACTCGAGTGCAGTACCTGGGGTATGACCTGAGCGAAGGATGTCAGCAACTGGGCAAGTACCGGATAGCTGCCATTCTTGGCATGAGTTTCCTGAAGACGCGCTGAGAGGTCCTCGCCTTCTTAGACATGGTCAGTGGATACTGGAGTACAGGTTACATGATGCTACCCTGCGTGAAGCCGCCAAGACGGACACTCCCGAGACAGCCATTGACACTCCTGAGCGATGAGCCGCCTTTGAGCATCTCAAGCATGCCATCTCGACTGCACCCGCGCTGGGTTTACCACGGTACGACAGGCCGTTCCGCCTTTATGTGAATGAAAAGGACAGTTTGGGGATGGCTGTATTGACTCAGGAGCACGGCTCCGATCAGCGCCCAGTAGCTTATTACTCCATCCTACTGCCACCTATGGTCCAAGGGATGCCATCTTGTTTACGGGCTGTGGCGGCCACCGCTGAACTGGTAGAGAAGGCTTCTACGATCATTATGGATCATCCATGCACTGTCATTACACACCATGCCGTACTCCTACTCCTTAATTCCAGCGCCACCCAAAATTTCTCAGCTGCACGGCGAACAGGCTATGAAGTCATCTTGTTGTCACGCCCCAATCTGACTTTCCGTCGCTCCGCCTTTTTCCTGTCAGCCTCTGAGGAAACTTCAGCCTCCTCCTTGGAGACATCTTCCCATGACTGTATATTGGAAGTTCAGGCCAATGCATCTCCTCGTCCAGATCTAAGCGATAAACCCCTACAGGATGCTGAGCTGGTCCTGTTCACTGACGGATCCTCTAGCCGCCCGGCTGACGGAGTACTATTGGCCGGATACGCTGTCACCTCCTACCGGAATGTGCTAGAGGCTTACCCCCTTCCGCATGGTACGACAGCGCAGGAGGCCAAGCTCTTTGCCCTCCTCTGCGCATGCGTGCACACCACGGACAACTCTGCTACAACAGTTTTGGCATAGTCGGCAGGATTCGAGCAGTGCTACAGAAAGGTAACATTCATTATTAAGGACCTCCAGCACCCAGAACATGCCCTTTTCTCACTGTTACCATCAGGTAGGAGGTACAGAAGCCTGAAGGCACACACCCAGTGATTCAGGAACAGCTTCTTCTCCTCTGCCATCCAAACCCTAAATGGACATTGAACCCTTGAACACCATGTGGAGGATTTAGTCCAACTGGGTCGGGCATGGACCATTGCAAGACTATAGCATTGCATGTCTGTATTGCTTAATGTCTGGATCAGCAGAGAATCAAGATGTTGCCCTTTAGCCTACTGCTGTAAATACAAGACAATATAATAGACAATAGACAATAGGTGCAGAAGTAGACCATTCAGCCCCTCCAGTCTGCACTGCCATTCTGAGATCATGGCTGATCATTCACTATCAATACCCAGTCCCTGCCTTGTCCCCATATCCCTTGATTCCCCTATCCATCAGATATCTATCCAGCTCCTTCTTGAAAGCATCCAGAGAATTGGCCTCCATCGTCATCCGAGGTAGTGCATTCCACACCTGCACAACTCTCTGGGAGAAGAAGCTCTTCCTCAACTCTGTTTTAAATAACTGACCTCTTATTCTCAATCCATGCCCTCTGGTACTGGACTCTCCCAACATCTGGAACATATTTCCTGCCTCAATCCTATCAAATCCTTTAATTATCTTAAACGTTTCAATCAGATCCCCTCTCAATCTCCTCAATTCCAGTGTGTACAAGCCCAATCTCTCCAATCTCTCTGCGTAAGACAGCCCTGCCATCCCAGGAATCAACCTAGTGAATCTACGCTGCACTTCCTCAACTGCCAGAATGTCCTTCCTTAGACCTGGAGACCAAAACTGTACACAATATTCCAGGTGTGGTCTCACCAGGGCCCTGTACAAATGCAAAAGGACATCCTTGCTCTTGTATTCAATTCCCCTTGTAACAAAGGCCAACATTCCATTTGCCCTCTTCACTGCCTGTTGCACTTGCTCATTCACCTTCATTGACTGGTGAACTAGGACTCCTAGGTCTCTTTGCATTTCTCCCTTACCTAACTCTACACCGTTCAGACAATACTCTGCCCTCTTGTTCCTGCTTCCAAAGTGGATAACTTCACATTTATTCACATTGAATGACATCTGCCAAGTATCTGCCCACTCACTCAGCCTATCCAAGTCTCCCTGTATTCTCCTAACGTCCTCTTCGCATGTCACACTGCCACCCAGTTTAGTATCATCAGCAAACTTGCTGATATAGTTTTCAATGCCCTCATCTAAATCATTGACATAAATCGTAAATTGCTGTGGTCCCAATACAGCCCTCCAGCCTACGCTGTACACACCACAAGGATACATGACTTAATTGTTTTTCCCTATAGCTTACTTAGAACAATACCAAATATAGAAATGTTGAACAAACCATACCCATTAGAATCAAAAGTGGATGTGCGTACTGATTGTAAACAGAGTTGTTGCTCTCCAGAGGGACGGCTCCCCATGACACGTAAATACAGTCTCCTAAAGAATACCTGGGTCTGAGTCTTGTTTGCAAAAGGAATCTGGTGACAAGGATGGCATCCCTATATTCAGGGGCCAAATGAGCCTTGACAGAGCAATTGGCTCCTTGGGTGGGATTTGAGTTCCTACCTGTAAGACTTCCCTGAATGAGGAGAAACAAGACCAGGACCCGGGTGAGGTGTGAGGAAGGTGGTCCCTGACTGGCCAGTGACCAGCTCCTGAGTTCTGGTAGGAACAAGATGGAAACTGTGGGAGGGCAATCAGACCTATAGACTAAAAGACTTCTGTGAAATTTAACAGAACCCGGGTATTGGTATATGGTAATCAGCTGATTACAACATGCAGTTAGTACAAAAAATAGGGCAGAAAATACTAATAAGTACAAATAAAAGTATATGATAAATGGGAAACTGGGCAGGTAAATCCCTGGTCAAGCCAACCCGATCAGATAAGAACAAGGAGCATCCACATGAACGACGCCCGGCCAATCCGGTTACGAAGTCCCCAATGAATGAGAACACGGAGAAGAAACTGCAAAATACAAGAGAACAAAGCAATTGTTGGGTGACCCCTCCAATGAGGTTTGGGTGAAAACAGGTTAGCAGGTACTCTGGTACATTTCCAGTGATTTATATGAAAATTTTATTGAGGTAGCAGTGGGATTGCAACGAAGTCCCTAGAACGGGCAGTTAGCCCAGGCTGTGGCAGTGCTGGCGGCTCTCCAGACCGAAACCCTGCCCCTGTGCCAGATTTTTCCTGAGCTTACTGATGGGGACAGAGGCGGGTCGGAATCTCTGTCCATGGAAGATTGCGTTTCCACCAGGCGGGGAGGAGGGTTGTCCAACAGCACCACAAGGGGAGGCACCTCTCAATTCTCCTGGATAATAGTGGGTGACATCCCTATCTTAAAACTCTGGACTGGCTGAGGTACGCCATATGACCACTGATGCCCCTGATCCATTAGGAAAACGTGTAGCGTTTCATAATTGGCTTACTCAGATTGGTCAAATATTTAACCCACTGCCTGGCGATTTATGGGCGTCCCTCCCTATCATATATGAAACTTCATGGGTTGGGTGGAGGCCAACTTCCGGCTCATCAATGCTTCTTCTGAGGAGGACTGGCGACCGGTAAAGTCGGCAAGGATGCTTGACTGGCTATGGTAACATGGGTGCACAAAATTAAAGCCCTATTTTTGCTGCAGCCTGACAACATGGAGACTTTGGGAAGTTACCCGGTGCTTTCAAAAGAAAGGAGAGACTGTCACTGACTTCATAGCTCAATTCAAAGACACCTGGGACTCAAATATGGGAATACCCCTGGACCAGCAAAATGCCCCTGTGGCTGTACAAGCCTTCCTGAACTACCTCTGACCCAAGGTCACCTATGCCTTTAAGTGGACCAATCTAAACAGGCAGATGCCGCAATGGAATGTGGTAACCCAGATCCTGACTAACATGGAACAAAATGGGCTGTTAAAGATAACAGGAAAAAAGAGACAGTTTATGCAAGAAGGGGAATGGAAGGCGGGAGTTCGGCGAAGGCCCTGCAACAAGAGATGTAACTAGGTGAACCCCCGTTCTTCCCAGGTGTCTCAGAAATGGCTCGTTAGCCTTCGCTGGCTGTCTCCTAATTCAGCGCCAAGAAATCCACCATTCTCCAGCCGTGTGTGTCTAGCATATACACACTCCGGTCCCGCCAAATCCGTGAAATTGGGACTTCACTCACACCCAAGTACTGGTTTGTGTCAATTGCTCTATGGTAGGAAATAACAGACAGCACACTGCATACAATTAATGTAAGTATATTTATGACTATTAACTTAACTAAAGAGTTAGTAAAAAAAAACGAAAAGGGACCATTATAACTAAACAGTCAAAATGGCACAGGTTGAGTTCAAATCTTCAAGAGTCATATTCACTGATCCTCACAGACTCCGGTACCTTGCTCCATCGAATCATGGTCCCCAACAGATCGAATCCTATGACCAGTTCACTCTAGCATCTTTTCTCTTCATCTCTCTCCAAACAAAGCTCATGCCGGTGTCAGGCATGATAAAAGAAACAGTTCTCCAGCCTTCTCTCCTGATTGGATGGCCCACATTCCTAAGCACTTGTTATCTCTGACAATAACACAAACACTGCTTCTACAGAAAGACCATTACATGATATACCTTACAATGTTAGCAGTGAAACCTTTACCAAGGCATTACATAGGAAATGTGCATGAAAGGGGCACTGGGTCAGGTGGCATGGAGGATCAGGATAGGAGGGGGCAGGGAGAAAGGATGTCCCACGAAAATTCTGGGGAACCGGCAGCTTTCACTCTGTGTAACCTTTTCGGGGCCCCAATAGGGAGGCCACGAGGGGAGATGATACAAGCTCAGAGACCTCAGGAGGATCCACTTCTGGAAGTGGAGATGGCCTGATCGAATCCAGCCCACTGTATCATGTGGAAGCCCCTCTGTGGCACTGCCTGAGAGTACAAAGACTATTCAAACTGTGGGGAAAGATGGAGTCCCCGTGATGGATACATTATCCCAGCCCGTATAAATTAGAGTATGAGGCAGAGGGGTAGAGGAAATGAGAAACTCTGCAGATACTGGAAATCCAAGCAACACACACAAAATGCTGAAGGAACACTGCAGGCCAGGCAGCCTCTATGGAAATGATGATTTGTACCTCGAGTTGCCAAATGAAAATCTGCCCGAGCTTTGCTCTACGATGCTCCTAAAAACAGGACCACAGATACACAGCAGCTTTATATGCCTTGGATATGGAAAAATTGGCTGTGGCAGGGTATAATAACAGAGGTGGGGGTCGGGGATTAGACCAGAAGATATAGGAGCAGAAGTAGGCCGTTCAGCCCATTGCGTCTCTCCACCATTCAATCACGGGCTGATCCAATTCTTCCAGTCATCGCCACTTCCTGCCTTATCCCCATACCCTTTGATGCCCTGGCTAATCAAGAACCTATCTATCTCTGCCTTAAATTCACTCAATGACTTGGCCCCCACAGTCGCTTGTGGCAACAGATTCCACAGATTTACCACCCTCTGACTGAAGTAATTTCTCCGCATCTCTGTTCTTAAATGGACGTCCTCCAATCCTGAAATCGTGCCCTCTTGTCCTACCATGGGAAATAACTTTGCCATATCTAATCTGTTCAGGCCTTTTAACATTTGGAATGTTTCTATGAACCGCCCCCCCCCCCCCCCCCATTCTCCTGATCGCCAGGGAATACAGCCCAAGAGCTGCCAAACATTCCTCATATAGTAACCCTTTCATTCCTGGAATCATTCTCGTGTTTGTTCTCAGAACCCTCTCCAATGTCAGTGTATCCTTTCTAAAATAAGGAGCACGAAACTGCCCACAATACTCCAAGTGTGGTCTCACAAGTGCCTTATAGAGCCTCAAAATCACATCCCTGCTCATATATTCTATACCTCTAGAGAGATGAATGCCAACATTGCATTCGCCTTCTTCTCCACTGACTCAATCTGGAGGTTAACTTTTAGGATATCCTGCACAAGGACTCCCAAGTCACTTTGCATCTCTGCATTTTGAATTCTAAGCGATAGTCTGCCCATTTATTTCTTCTACAAAAGTGCATGACTATACACTTTCCAACATTGTATTTCATTTGCCACTTCTTTGCCCATTCCCCTAACCTTTCTAAGTCTCTCTGCAGACTCACTGTTTCCTGAACACTATCCGCTCCTCCACCTATCTTTGTAACATGGGAGAAATTGTTATGGGAAACAGGGAAATGGCAACAGAATTTAATGCGTACTTTAGACCTGTCTTCACCAGGGAGGACACAAGCAATCTCCCAGATGTATGGATGGGCCAGGGTCATAAGATATCAGAGGAATTGAGACAGATTGACATTAGGAAAGAAACTGTGATGAGTAGACTTGTAGGACTGAAGGCTAATAAATACCCGGGTCCAGATGGTCTGCATCCGAGGGTTCTAAAAGAGGTGGCTCAGGAAATTGCGGATGCATTGGTAATCATTTTCCAATGTTCCTTAGATTCAGGATCAGTTCCTGAAGATTGGAGAGTGGCTAATGTTATCCCACTTTTCAAGAAGGGAGGGAAGGAGAAAACAGAGAACTATCGCCCTGTTAGCCTAACGTCAGTCGTGGGGAAGATGCTTGAGTCCATTATTAAGGACGAAATAGTGGCACATCTAGATGGCAGAAATAGGATTAGGCCGAGCCAGCATGGATTTACCAAGGGCAAATCATGCTTGACTAATCTGTTGGAGTTTTTTGAGGGTGTAACAAGGATGTTAGACGAGGGTAAGCCAGTGGATGTTGTGTACCTAGATTTTCAGAAGGCATTCGATAAGGTGCCACATAGGAGATTGGTGAGTAAAATCAGAGCTCATGGCATTGGGGGCAGGGTTTCAACATGGATAGAAAACTGGTTGGCAGATAGAAAGCAAAGGGTAGCAGTGAATGGGTGTTTCTCAGACTGGCTGGAGGTGACTAGTGGGGTACCACAGGGCTCTGTATTGGGACCACAGCTCTTTACGATTTATGTCAATGATTTAGATGAGGGCATTGAAAACTGTATCAACAAGTTTGCTGATGATACTAAACTGGGTGGCAGTGTGACATGCGAAGAGGACGTTAGGAGAATACAGGGAGACTTGGATAGGCTGGGTGAGTGGGCAGACACTTGGCAGATGTCATTCAATGTGAATAAATGTGAAGTTGTCCACTTTGTAAGCAGGAACAAGAGGGCAGAGTATTGTCTGAACGGTGTAGAGTTAGGTAAGGGAGAAATGCAAAGAGACCTAGGAGTCCTAGTTCATCAGTCAATGAAGGTGAATGAGCAATTGCAACAGGCAGTGAAGAGGGCAAATGGAATGTTGGCCTTTGTTACAAGGGGAATTGAATACAAGAGCAAGGATGTCCTTTTGCATTTGTACAGGGCCCTGGTGAAACCACACCTTGAATATTGTGTACAGTTTTGGTCTCCAGGTCTAAGGAAGGACATTCTGGCAGTTGAGGAAGTGCAGCGTAGATTCACTAGGTTGATTCCTGGGATGGCAGGGCTGTCTTACGCAGAGAGATTGGAGAGATTGGGCTTGTACACACTGGAATTGAGGAGATTGAGAGGGGATCTGATTGAAACGTTTAAGATAATTAAAGGATTTGATAGGATTGAGGCAGGAAATATGTTCCAGATGTTGGGAGAGTCCAGTACCAGAGGGCATGGATTGAGAATAAGAGTTGAGGAAGAGCTTCTTCTCCCAGAGAGTTGTGGAGGTGTGGAATGCACTGCCTCGGAAGACGGTGGAGGCCAATTCTCTGGATGCTTTCAAGAAGGAGCTAGGTAGATATCTGATGGATAGGGGAATCAAGGGATATGGGGACAAGGCAGGGACTGGGTATTGATAGTGAATGATCAGCCATGATCTCAGAATGGCGGTGCAGATTCGAGGGGCCGAATGGTCTACTTCTGCACCTATTGTCTATTGTCTATTATCAGCAAATTTAGCCACAAATCCATTAATCCCATAGTTCAATTCATTGACATACATTGTAAAAACAGCAGTCCCAACACCAACTCTTGTGGAACTCCACTGGTAACTGGCAGCCAGCCTGAATAGGATTCCTTTATTCCCACTCTTTATTTTCTCCTGATCAGCCAATGCTCCACCCACGCTAGCAACTCCCCTGTAATTCCATGGGCTCTTATCTTGCTAAGCAGCCTCATGTGCGGCACCTTGTCAAAGGCCTTTTGAAAATCCAAGTAGAGCACATGTACCGCATCTCCTTTGTGTACCCTGCTTGTAATTTACTCAAAACATTGCAGTAGGTTAGTCCGGCAGGATTTTCCTTTCAGGAAACCATGCTGGTTTTGGCCTATTTTGTCATGCAACTCCAGGTATTCCATAATCTCATCCCTAACAATCGATTCCAACAACTTCCCAACCACTGATGTCAGGCTAACAGGTCTATACTGTCCTTTCCGCTGCTTCCCACCCTTCTGAAATAGTGGAGTAACATTTCCAATTTTCCAGTCATCTGGTACAATGTCAGAATCTATCGATTCTTGAAAGGCCATTGTTAATGCCTCTCAATTCTCTCCAGCTACTTCCTTCAGAATCCGAGGGTGCATTCCATCAGGTCTAGAAGATTTATTCTCCCTCAATAAGCTTCCTGAGCACCTTCTCAGTTGTAATTTTCATTGCACGTACTTCACTTTCCTGACACTCCTGAATGTCTGGTATACCGCAGATGTCTTCCACTGTGAAGACTGATGAAAAATACTCATTCAGTTCCTCTGCCAGCTATGCATCTCTTATTACAATATCTCCAGTGACATTTTCTATTGGTCCTATATCTACCCTCAACTCTCGATTTTCCCTTTATGTACCTAAAAGTTTTTAGTATCTTCTTTGATATTAGTCACCAGTTTCCTTTCATAATCCATCTTTTACTTCCAAATGACCTTCTTAGTTTCCTTCTGCAAATTTTTAAAAGCTTCCCAATTCTCTATCTTCCAAATAGCGTTGGCTTCCTTGTATGCCCACGCTTTTGATTTTTCTTTGGCTCTGACTACACTTGTCAGCCATGGTGGTGTCCTTCCATTCGAAAATTTATTTTTATTTGGAATATATCTGTCTTGCACTTCCCTCATTTTTCACAGAAACTCCAGCCATTGCTGCTCTGTTGTCCTTCCTGCTAGTGACCCTTTCCAGTCAACCTTGGCCAGTTCCCCTCTCATACCATTGTAATTTATTTTATTCCATTGAAATACCTACACATTGGAATTTAGTTTCTCCTTCTCAAATTTCAAAGTAAACTCAAAAAAGAAAATTAGATAGGTATATGGACAGGAAAGGAATGGAGGGTTATGAGTGCAGATCGGCAGGACTAGGTGAGAGTAAGCGTTCCACACGGGCTAGAAGTGCCGAGATGGCCTGTTTCCGTGCTGTAATTGTTATATAAAAATTATTTTAAAAAATCATATTGTGATCACTGCTCCCTAAGGGTTCCTTAACCCTAAGATCTCTTATCACCTCTGGATCATTGTATAGCACCCAATCCAACACAGCCAATCCCCTAGTGGGCTCAACAACAAGCTGTTCTAAAAAGCCATCCCTTAGAATAGTGGTCACCAACCCATCAATCATGATCGACTGGTCGATCTTTGAGACTATCCCAGTAGATCCCGAAAAAAAGTGAAAAATAAATACACAAATACTGTAGAGAGATTGTTCCTGGGTTGCAGGGTTTTAGTTCCGTTCTTTCTGCCCAGTGCGCATGCATGTAGCACTACACTACACTGTGTAATTCAGTGGTCCCCAACCACCGGACCGGGAGGAAACAATGTGAGTCAGCCCTCTGTTGAACTTGAACCCGCACAAGCTCATCAGTTGCCTATACACAGTGATACCCTCGCACCGGGGATCACTGGTTGGCCTCGGTGGCCGGCGGGAAGTGCCGTTGCTACTGTTCTGGAGCGCTGCCTCTGAACCTGTTTCATGCATCGAATGTTCGTGGCGAACCCGGTGCTAAAACATTTGGGCTCAGCGTTTCGTAAGTAGCAGAGCAGCTACCGCGCTGCGATCTACTGAAACAAACATTTGTCGGCTGATAGATCCTATGGGGGGGGGGGGCTCCCTATCACACTTTTCTTGCTCGGTCGCTGTCTTCGGATTGCGAACCACTGCCTCCGGTACAGGGACCTCCAGCCCTGAGCTTGTCCTCTCACCCGACCCACGACCAACCGCACCTGGCCAAGCGTTTGGCGGCCGGCGGGCAGGAGGCTGTCGGAGGCAATGAAGCCCTTAAAACTGCTTTGGTGCCCTGTCTAAGTGCCCTGCACTTAAAGACAAACACGTTGAGTTTTGTGAGCAGCGCGGGACAGAAGCTAAGTGCCAAGAGCCGCGAAAGACTAAATTTTGGAATAGACTGGACATAAGGAACCTACTTTGAGTACCGCTGTATTACCGTCGTGTTTAACATTCCCCCCCCCCCCCCGTCGGTCGGTCCGTAAGAATATTATCAATATTAAACCGGTCCGCAGTGCATAAAAAGGGGGGGGGGTACCCCTGGTGTGTTGGTGTGTTCATATATTATTTCTACTTCCGGGTTGTGGGGTTTTACTTCTGGTCTTTTCTGCCCTGGTGCGCATGCGTGTAACTAATTGCTCTGGGGTCAATCTTGCCTTGAACTAAGGCTGAGGTTGGGGATCTTGTGCTTTAAAAGGTTGGTGGCCACTACCTTAGACATTCTACAAATTCTTGGGACATTTTGTAAATACCTGCAAGTTGGCAACTGCATTGCACTGTACTGCCGCTTTCTGAGACCCGATCCCAATGCAGATTATTGGAAAAAGACTTACAAATAAGAACAAACACGAGGAAATCTGCAGATGCTGGAAATTCAAACAACAACACACTCAAAATGCTGGTGGAACACAGCAGGCTAGGCAGCATCCATAGGGAGAAGCGCTGTCGACGTTTCAGGCCGAGACCCTTCGTCAGGACCCTTCTTATGAATAAGAGGATGCATTAGGGTCCACTTCCTTTCATGGTGCCATAGTTTTTGGCCCTGAGGGACCGGCTGTCAAAGTTCATTTAGACCCTAGCCCTTTCCATGACCAGACACAGTCATTCCTCGAGACACAGACGCCCCCGTATCTTTAGCTCTGAAAACTCTTTTCACGCTGTAGGACTTGGCTGTAGGGCATGGTGAAGAGAGTACTGGTTGACCAGCCCCTACGCCAGGAATCTGGGGTACATTTCCTGAATACCAAAACGGGCATTGTTATGATTACCCCCACGCGAGCTGAAGGGACATTTTCTTCTCATCATCCCCCGCCACAACCCCAATGGTCAGGACCTGCCGACAGCCACCGAGTGGCTCAAACTCTTGCCACCAGAACTCTACAACATGTTAGAACCACCTGGCAGCTAAGGGTTATCGAGCCTCTCTGTCTAAATTACAGTACTACCAAATGATTGTCACCTACTTGGGGTATATAATGCAGGAGGGGATGTGAAGATTATGCCCTGATCATACTTCTGCTACCATCTGGGCTCCTAAGCCTTCCACCAAGAAGCAGATGTTGACCTTTCAAGGCATGACAAACTACTGCAGGCTCTGCATCCCTGAATACAGGATCTACTATGTGAACTGCACCTGAAACCATCCAGTGGATGGAGGAAATGGAAAAAGCCTTCACCATGGCTTGTCAAACGGGCTATGATGTTGCTGAGTAAACCTAACCTCTCTTTTCAAAGAGCACTAGCCCTAGAACCTACAACTTAATGCTTCTCCCTGGTCCTCCTGAACCCCATAATTGTCTAAAAGTAGCTGAGAGTGTTACCTCGCCTCGCCACAGCCTGATCGGTCAGCTACCCAACCCTGGACAATCCCGATCTTATTCGCTTTATGGACATCTCCTCTTGAAGGATATGATCCTGGCAGGTCATGTGATTGTCCACCCTTCGAGACACTAGAGGTAGCAGCCCTTCCCCTAGGCACATCCGCTCATGCAGATCACCTATGCACGTTAACTTGGGTCAGTATTTTGTCAGCCGGGAAGACAGCCAATATCTATAGTAACTCTCATTATGCCTTTGGGGTGGTATACAACTTTGGGACCCTGTGAAAAAATAGGAGATTTATTAACTCATCTAGGAAACCTATACAACATGCAGTTTGATGCTAACCTGCTACAGAAATAGTTCAGTAATAATCAAGCGTGACACAAATGCTGGTTCCACAGATCCCATAACACAGGGCAACGCAGCAGCGGATACAGCAGCCAAGCAGGCTACTGCGGGAGACGTGCACCATCAGGGGTGTAGAATCTTGATTCTACACCAAGATGTGTGTAGAATCACACCTTCCACAGGGACCACTCTACAGAACCTAGTAGCAGCCCAAATATCTGCCCCATCGCAGGAAAAACTTAAATGGGACAAGACAAAATGTGTTCCCGACTCCAAAAGTGTGTGTCGCCAGCCTGATGGGTGGCCGGTTTGCCCCAGAATGTCCTACGTGCCTTTATCCACATGAGTCACGGAAGGGGAAATGTAGGAGAAGGAGGTATTATACATCAGGTATCTAAACAATGGTCTGCACCAGGTCTAACAGCAGTGTCCGAGCACACTGTACAAGGTTATGAAACTTGCTAAACGCATAATAGAGGGAAATCATCTGCTACGTTTGACCATCTGCCTCCAACAGAGGCTCATTTCACCAGCCTAAGGGTTGACTTCGTGTAGATGCCAGCTAGTGAGGGGTTCAAATATTCATTAGTAATAATTGATATGTTTCCTAAGTGGGTGGAAGCCTTTCCAACGCAGAAAGATGATACCAGAATTGTGGTCAAAACCCTAATGAAGGACGTCATTCCTCACTTTGGGGCCCCTTATCAAATCAATGGTGACAGGGGAATCTGCTTTACTGTGAAGCTGATTAAGGAATT
The DNA here is from genome assembly GCF_030144855.1 of Hypanus sabinus. NCBI lineage: Eukaryota > Metazoa > Chordata > Chondrichthyes > Myliobatiformes > Dasyatidae > Hypanus > Hypanus sabinus. The sequence continues at coordinate 82,077,227 of NC_082710.1, read as the reverse complement.
GAGTCAGGCTCTGAGTTTCAGCTGGAATTACTACCTCCTGTATCAACCTCAGTCAACCTAGGCTGGTGGAATGAGTGAACGGGACACTAAGACAGGATACCAAAATATACTCTGGCTAAAACGTGTCAAGAAACTGGATTAAAATGACCTCAGGTGCTGCCTATTGTCCTGTACACCTGACAAAATCAGGCCAACTGAATGACCAAATGGACCCATTCAAGGTGCCAATGGGATGCCCCATGCCTGCCAGATCCCATCCCCCACTGTGAAGAGGTAACACCCCTCTAATTTGGACAGGTGAAAAGACAATTTAAGCAGCGAAGGCATTAGGGGAGACCATTTGAATAAACTGGTAACAAGCACTACTTCTGCGGGGAGAGGGAAACACCCATCCATTTATGCCTGGTGACACAGTATATGTAAAAATGTTATAAAAGGATTCTCTCTCTCCCAGCCGGAGAGGACCGTATCAGATACTCCTCGTTACTCAAACTGTGGTGGTCAAACTCGAAGGGAAGGCCAATTGGATCCATGGTACCCAGTGCAAACCAAATATAGCCATTGACTTCTAACAAGAATGAGGACTCTCCTGCTAATACTAACAGGAGTGAAGGGAGGATTGTGGGGGGCGGGGGGACAGGAGAACGTAGCACCCTGCGACATAATACTTTCATGCATATGACATGTAGGTATTTGTAGGAACTTCTTAATTTTCGTACTCACCCATTCGGACACAGGTATCTCCTTAATATCTATCCCATTTGATAGGAACGAGACAAGGATTATAGACCTGTGATACGGAGTATGATGAGGAAGCCTGTCTGGCCATGCATCCCTTCCCGCCTTCATTCAACCCCCTTTCTGAGTCCGAGAATTCATCAGAATGATCAAAAAGGAGGGGGCTGTAGAGGATTTTAGCCAACTGGGAAGGGCATGTACCTTTGCAAGACTATAGAATTGCACATCTGCATTACTGAATGCATAGATCGGAGAATCATGGTGCTGCCCTTTAGTCTACTGCTGTAAACACAAGACACCATTTTATACCCATTAGAATCAACCGTAACGACAAAGTGTGCACTGATTGTAAACAGAGTTGTTGCACTCTGGAGGGATGGCTTTCCATATCACATCTCCTAAAGAATACCTGGGTCTGAGACTTGTATGCAGAAGAAAATTCCCTAACACACTACCTCACTTTCTTATATTATTTCTTTTTGTGTGCTGTTTTTAATCTATTTAATATATATACTGACTATAATGGGTTTGCTTATTTATTTATTTGTCTTTCTATGTCATGAAGTGCATTGTACTGCTGCTGCTAAGTTAACAGAACTCACAACACATGCCATTGATACGTGGTAGGTGGCAGGTAGGTGAGACTAGGTGAGAGTAAGCATTTGGTATGGACTAGAAGGGCCGAGATGGCCTGTTTCTGTGCTGTAATTGTTATATGGTTATAATAAGCCTGATTCTGGTTCTGAATCCATAGGCTTGGGAGAATAGGGGATGACATCATAAAAGTTTATAAAAATATGTGGGATATGGATAAGGTCAACAGTCATAATCTTTTCCCAGGGTTGGATAGCCCAAAGCTAAAGGGTAGCAACAAAAAATCACAGCTGAGGCTGATACAGTGTGGCATTAGTGATGTCGCAGAAGTTGCCAGTTAGAGTTGAACGCAATGTCATAGCTGGTGTCCTTAGGGACTCCAGCTCTGAATTTTTTCCTTGTGGTTTACTCCTAAAGCCTTCTCCATGAGCGGAGGTTTGAGATCAGAGCTTTTCTTTTTCTAAATGAGCTGCCGATTATGGCTGATAAGCCCCATCTGCCCAGAGCGACTGGTTTTAAGGTGCCAGTAATCTACATTTGCCCTTTCTTCTGTCAGTAGAAACAATTCTGCCGGGTTAGTAACTAAGCCACACGTGAAGGCCACAAGCTTGTCTTGCTTGTCAGAGGCTATTTGAGACGCACGCTCTTGGGAATATTTAATAGGTAGAGGGAGAAATGTCTTTTTTTCTTTTATATTTGCACAGTTGTCTTTTGCACATTGGTTGTTTGTCTGTCCTGTTGGGTGAATTCTTCCATTTTCTCTATTATATAGTAGGTAGTGTGGGAACTCACCCCACTAACCCCTCCAGCTATGGCACCTTGGGGAACCAGCCTTCTATACCCTACTTTTTAAATGATGAGGGTGATCACTTCTATCACCATCTCAGGCAGTGTGTTCAGATTCCAACCACTCTTCAGCTGAAAAAAAACTTAGATTTTCCCTTAACCTGTTCTTTACTCTAAGCTATTTTGCCCTCTTTTTCCACTGTCCAAACATCAGGCTCCTGAACCAATGTGGATAACCTACTCAGCTCAACTCTGAACTGTCACACACCTACAGGCTCTCTTTCGAACACTCAACAACCCATGCTCTCAGTATTATTTATTTATTTGTTTTGTTTTGCACATTGGTTGTTTGCCAGTATTTATGTATAGATTATTTTTCATAAATTCTATTTCTTTATTTTCCTGTAAATGTCTGCAAGAAAATGAATATCTAGTATACAGTAACATATTACTTTGATGATAAATTTATTTAGTTGACACCTCTGTTATGAGGAAAAGTTGCCTGCTATCTGTTTTATAAAGTTTCTCATTATTTTGAATACTTCAGTCAGGTTCTCCTTCAGCTTTCTCTGCTCCAATGAAAACAAATCCAGTGTTTCTTCATAACTGGGAACATCTCCTCTCCCATCACTGCACCCCACTCCATCTCCAGTGCATAATATAGAGAGAGAACCATGGCACATTTTACTATTATCTGCTAAGAGGAAACAATCACTACTCATGACCTAGCAATTGAAATAATTTCACTAAATGATAGAACTTCCAGCCCCTTTATTCCTATGTTCTATTCAAAAACTGACAACCTCCGTCTCTGTGGCACTTGATTTGGAGTAAAGCATTCTGAAGCACTTAATGGATGTACTATCAAACAGAATTGACAGAAAAACTGTCATAGTGGGGTTTCAGTGCAGTTGATTAAAGGCATTGTCAAAGCGATGGGTTCAAGCTGTTTCTTAAAGGGAGAGAGGAAAACTTTAATGAGGGAACTCAGTTGTTTCGGGGCTTGATAAATGAAAGCACAGCTGCCTGTGTGGAATGAATAAATTTGCAGATGACCAGGAGGCCCAAATTAGAAGAGCATGAATCTCGGGGAATGTTACATGGTTAAAGTTGTTTATAGATGTAGAGATTAGAAAACAAGGACAAAAATTCTAATTACTTTGTAATAAATATACCAGATCAATAGGAAATGGCAGCTCAGAATGTTCTCATTTACCACAAAGACTTGGCTGATATTTAGCAATTGCCCTTGGATTTGCATATCTCTTTCTGTGTTGGATTGTTAAGAAAGATTTGCCATAATACTAATGCTACAATAAAAAGGTCACCAAAATATAAGATAGAAAATAGTTAGGTGTTTTTTTCATAATCTGACATTTATGACATGGATTAGAGATCCACAAGTTGAATTTAAATCCAAACATTGAACTTCTTTATTTACATCATGGAGACAATTATGCACCAGATGATGAAAATCTCCATGGCAACCATCAAGTTCCAAAAGACTACACCACTTGTAAATATCACAGCCACAATAAAAATGGGACCAATTATTATCTTCTTCGTGAAACAGCATTGTATTTTATGCAAGCTGCATCACTTTAAATAGCATTAACCTTTCGCTGTTATTTCTTGATCTTTTCCCACTCTTAGAAGTGTTAAAAAAAAAACCTGGAAATAAATGCTGTCTATTTGGAAATTATGCCACATGTTTTTTCCAATATACATGACATCTATTGAAGAACAGATTCTTAATTATATTATCCAGAATTGAATGAACATTGTTATCTTAGAATTATAACTGTCATGTGTGTACAAATTGGATAAAGTTGAATGCCTGACAATGTTCAAAATGTATCTGATTCCTAAACATTTAGTATAATCAAAATTAGTTTACTACATTAGTCATACAGGATGGGAAATCGTATTATTACATAATGTTAAAGTTAATTTTTATAGGTTAGCAACTTTTTCAAATTTACATCCTTTACAGAAGACAATATTTACTTTAATCGAGGCAAGCCTTTAATTCCAGATGTATGCTCAGTGGTCACTTTATTAGGTACACCTGTACAGCTGCTTGTTACTGAAAATATCTAGTAAGCAAATCGTGGGACAGCGATTCAATGCACAAAAGCATGCAGACATAGTCAACCAGTTCAGTTGTAGTACAAGCCAAATAACAGAATGGGGAAGAAATGTGATCTTAATGACTTGGACTATGGAATGATTGTTGGTGCCATACATGATGGTTTGAGTAGCCCAGAAACTGCTGATCTCCTAGGATTTTCACACGGACTACAGTCTCTAGAATTTATAGAGAATGGTGTGAAAAACATTTTAAAAATCCAGTGAGTGGCAGTTCTGTGGGCCAAAAAAGCTTTGTTAATAGAGGAGGTCAGAGGAGAATGGTCAGCCTGGTTCAAGCTGACAGTAACTCAAGTAACCCCAGAGATAGTGTTTGCATTGGTGACAATTCAGCTGATGAGTACATTCTGGCTGCCAATTATTTCTGTAGGTCATGAGGTTATGAAAGCATCAAAATGTGTTCCACCAGCATTTTGTGTGTGTTGTTGTTTGCATTTCCAGCATCTGCAGATTTCCTCGTGTTTGCAAATTAAATGCAAGCCTCTTCTTCACTCAAATGGCTCCTACAGTATGAAACAGTTTAAATGAGACCATAAAACATGGGAGGAGAATTAAACCACTTGGTCCATCCAGTCTGCTCTGCCATACCTTCATGGCTGATTTATTATCCCTCTCAACCCCATTTTCCTGCCTTCGCCCTGTAACATTTGATAATCTCACTAATCAAGAATCTATCAACCTCCACTTTAAATGTTGCCAGCGACTTGGGCTCCACAACATCTGTGGCAACAAATTCCACAGATTCACCATGCTCCGGTTCAAGAAATTCCTCTGCATTTCTGCTCTAAAGGGACACCTTTTTATTCTGAAGCAGTGCCCTCTGGTCCTAGACTCACCTATTATAAAAAAAATTCTCTTCACATCTACTCTATCTGGGCATTACAATATTCAATAGTTTTCAATGAGATTCCCCCCTCATTCCTCTAGTATTCTAATGTTAAGTGTCTAAACTCCAGTGAGTACAGACTTAGAGCAATCAAACACAAGTTAACCCTTTCATTTCCAGGGTCATTCTTGTGAACCTCTTCTGGATCCTCTCTAGTCCCAGCACATTCTTTCTTAGATAAGGAGCCCAAAACTGCTCATAATGCTCCAAGTGTGGTCAGACTAATACCTTATAAAGCCTCAGTAAGTTACTAAGGTACTAAACTCAGTCACTGATCGTCAAGTTAGAACCTGAGATTTAAATCAATTTGAAGAAGGGAGATGAATGTCTCCTACTAAATATGGCTTCTAAGATTCAAAAAGAAATAAATGAAGGATTCTGTAAGTCTAATCCATGTATGCAATGACCTTCTGCCCATCTATTCTCCTAGTATCACCTCTTCAGAGAGCTAATGGTTTGATATGTGACAACAGAGACAGGAGAAAGCTCACAAAGCAAAATCTGAATCACTGAAGTGTTGGCTGAAAGAAGGTGCATATGGTAATTTTAAAAACAAAATCTGTTTCTACTGAAGCCACTATTCACAGACAATAATAAAAAGAAAAATAGGTAATTATTCCAGTGTTGGTGACTCAGCAAAAACATAAAGCTAACTCTCCAACAGATAACGTGATACTTATTTCCCTCAAAGATATTGATATGCATGATCAACTATATTTACTTCAATAGAGCAACTTGCATGATCACAATTTTTGCCTCACCTTCTGTGTATGATTGCTTGTACTTGGAAATGATCACATATGGAAGTTCCCAATACCAATGACAAGACTTTTGCTTAGCATTTTACCAGTAAACTTATACTATTAAACAGATTTTCGAAGGATTGGATAAGGTGATACAGGCTTCTACTTCTATAGTGCATTCCAATTTCTCTTGGAATTCCCCCAAGCACCTTACAGTTCATGAAGTACTTTAGAACTATAGTTACCATTGTGGAAAATACAGCAGTTAGTTTGTGCATGAAAAATTCCCTCTAGAGCAACGTCTAAATAACATTTTCTTATTGACCTAGCTATTCATCCTGTGCTCAAACCATCTTTGTGTGTGTGTGCGCACGCGTGTGTGTGTATGTATCTGGTACATACACAAGCCCTCCAATGTTGCAGAACCTGGTCTTTATTCCTCTAGTTACCATAGACCTCTTTGTCACTGAATGAAAACCTAGTCCTGATGCAATCCTATGATATAATTACTTCATTTTGAAAGGTATTTTCACTCCACAGTATGATACATTGATGTTAATTGAGGGGAAAATATTGGGAGGGGACTGCTGGCAATTCCTCAGCTCAACTCTTCGAGTTTGAAATTACTGCATCCATTTTGGGGACCAGGGAGATGTATTGACCATCTTAGACAAGAACTGGGAACTCTACAGGGGCAGCATTGACTTAGTACATCACAAGAACTTCAGCTTAAAATCTGTAAGGAGACTTGAATCTACTCAAACATATGCAAAAATAATATGAATTGATCTCCTGCTGAAAATTATGGAGTTCCTGAACTGCAACTGAACATGTAGACAAAGTTGAATACAGTTGCAGAAGATACAGTTATAATTCAGAAAGTATTATATTTGAATGCACGTAATATATGGAATAAGGCAGATGACCATGTAGTACAGTTAGAGAATGGCAGGTAAGTTGTTGTGGGCATCACTGAGGTGTGGCTTAGCATCCAGAAATACAGATTGTATCGAAAGCACAGGCAGGTAGACGGAGTGGCTCTGCTAGTAAAAAATGAAATCCAATCCTGAGAAAGAAATGACATAGGATTGGAAGATGCAGGATCCTTGTGTGTTGAGTTAAGAAACTGCAAGGGTAAAAAGACCCTGATGGGAGTTATATACAAGCCTTTGAACTGTAGCAGAGATGTGGTTTACAAATTACAATGGGAGATAGAAAAGGCATGTCAAAAGGTCAATCTTATGGAAGTCATGGGGGATTTCAATATGCAGGTATATTAGGAAAATCAGGTTGGTGCTGGATCCCCAAAGAAAGAATTTGTAGAATGCCTATGAGATGGTTTTTTTAGATGACTATGCAGAGTAGCATAGGGGAATGGTTATTCTGGATTGGGTATTGTGTAATAAACTTGATTTGATAGGGTGCTTAAGGTAAGGGAACATTTAGTAGGCAGTGACTAAAATAATAAAACTCATCCTGAAAATTGCAAGGGAGAACTAAAGACAAATCTATTATGGTGGAGTAAAGAGAATTATAGAGCCTTGAGACAGAAGCTTGCCACAGTTGATTGTAAGGAGATGATGGCTGGAGTTTCTGGGAGCAAGTTGGAAGGTGCAGCATTGATGTAAGTATTCTAAAGGCAAGATGATGCAACTATGGCTGACAAGGGAAATCAAAAGCAACATGAAAACAAAAGAGAGGGCATATAATAGAGCAAAAATTAGTGGGAAGTTAGAGGATTGGAAAGCTACTAAAAACCAACAGAAGACAACTAAAATGTCACAAGGAGGGAAAAATTGAAATATGAAGGTAAGCTAACCAGTAATATCAAAGAGGATACCAAAAGTTCCTTCAGATATATAAAGAATAAAAGAGAGATGAGAGTAGATATCAGACTGCTGGAAAATGACGCTGAAGAGGTAATAATGGAGGACAAGGAAGTTGTGGATGAACTGAATAAGTATTTTGCATCAGTCTTCGCTGTGGAACACACTAACAGTATGTTGAAAGTTCTAAAGTGCCAGGGAGCAGAAGTGACTGCAGTTGCTATTGTACAGGAGTAAGTGCTGAGGAAGCTGAAAGGTCTGAAGGTAGATAAGTCATCTAGACCAGTTGCACTGAACCTGAGGGTTCAGAAAGAGGAGGCTGAAGAGAATGTGGAAGTATTAGTAATGATCTTTCAAGAATCATTAGATTCTGGCTAGGTTCTGGAGAACTGGTAAATCACAAATGTCACTCCACTCTTGAAGGAGAAAGGAAAGGAGACCTGTTAGCCTGAGTTCAGTCATTGGGAAAATGTTAGGATTGTTAAGGATGAAGTCTCAGGGTACTTGGAGGCAAATGAGAAAAATAGGCCAAAGTCAGCATGGCTCCCTTAAAGGAAGACCTTGACTGAAAAATCTGTTGAAATTCTTTGAGGAAATAACAAGTGGGATAGACAAAGGAGAATTGGTGATTTTCAGAAGGCCTTTCACAAGGTTCTGTACTTGAGGCTGTTTAACAAGATAAGGGTCCGTATTATCACAGGAAGCGTGGATAGAAGATTGGCTGACTGGCAGGAGGCAAAGAGTAGAAATAAAGGGAGCCCTTTCTAGTTGACTGCCAGTGATTAGTGGTGTTCAATAGTGTTGAGGAAGCAGAGAAGCTGCAGAAGAATTAGACAGATTAGGAGAATGGACAAAGAGCTGGCAGATGGAATCCAGTTTTGGGAAGTGTATGGTCATGTTTACTGGTAGAAGGAATTGAAGCATAGACTATTTTCTAAACAAGAAAAAAATTCAAAAATCTGAATGCAAAGGAACTTGGGAGTCCTCATGCAGGATTCCCTAAAGGTTAACTTCCAGCTTGAGTCATTGGGCAAGGAAGGGAAATGTAATGGTAGCATTAATTTCAAGAGGACTAAAATTTAGGAGCAAAGATGTAATGCAGAAGCTTTATAAAGGATTGGTCAGACTGCACATGGAGTATTGTGAGCAGTTTTGGGCCTCTTATGTAAGAAGATATGTGCTGGCATTTTCAAGGATCCAAACATTCACGAAAATTATTCCAGGAATGAAAGGGTTAACATACGAGTAGCATGTGGGTGCAGACTCTGGGCCGGTACCTATTGAAATTTTGAAGACTGAGTAGGGATCTCATCTAAACCTATCAAATGTTGAAAGGCCTAGATAAAGTGGATATGGAGAGGATGTTTCCATGGAGAGGAGCAGCCTACGACCAGAGGGCACAGCCTCAGAATAGAGGGACCACCAGTTAGAACAGAGAGGTGGATGAATTTCTTTAGCCAGAGGAGGGGGGTGAATCAGTGAAATTTGTTGCTGCAGGTGGCTGCGGAGTCCAGGTCATAGTGTCTACTTAAGGCAGAGGTTGATACATTCTTGATCAGTCAGGGAGTGAAAGGTTACAGGGCAAAGGCAGGAGAATTGGGTTGAAAGGGAAAGTGGATCAGCCATGATGAAATGGCAGAACAGATTAGATGGGTCGAATGGACTAATTCTACAAGTTTTGACAGTCTTCCTTGAGTCCACGCCACTGAATTACATCAATGTGACCAATTAAACTACCAACCTGTAAATCTCTGGAATGTAGGAGTATGTAGTCCTTACAGACAGCAGCAGAATTGAACCCGGGTCACTGGCAGCACCTGGAGTTTACAGTCATCGGTAGAATGTATGTAGTCTTTACAGACAGCAGCAGAATTGAACCCGGGTCACTGGCAGCACCCGGAGTTTACAGTCATCGGTAGAATGTATGTAGTCCTTACAGACAGCAGCAGAATTGAACCCGGGTCACTGGCAGCACCTGGAGTTTACAGTCATCGGTAGAATGTATGTAGTCTTTACAGACAGCAGCAGAATTGAACCCGGGTCACTGGCAGCACCCGGAGTTTACAGTCATCGGTAGAATGTATGTAGTCTTTACAGACAGCAGCAGAATTGAACCCGGGTCACTGGCAGCACCCGGAGTTTACAGTCATCGGTAGAATGTATGTAGTCTTTACAGACAGCAGCAGAATTGAACCCGGGTCACTGGCAGCACCTGGAGTTTACAGTCATCGGTAGAATGTATGTAGTCTTTACAGACAGCAGCAGAATTGAACCCGGGTCACTGGCAGCACCCGGAGTTTACAGTCATCGGTAGAATGTATGTAGTCCTTACAGACAGCAGCAGAATTGAACCCGGGTCACTGGCAGCACCCGGAGTTTACAGTCATCGGTAGAATGTATGTAGTCCTTACAGACAGCAGCAGAATTGAACCCGGGTCACTGGCAGCACCTGGAGTTTACAGTCATCGGTAGAATGTATGTAGTCTTTACAGACAGCAGCAGAATTGAACCCGGGTCACTGGCACTGCAATAGCATTACACTAACTGTTGCACTGTTGTGCTGCCTGTATTCATAAACAGGAACACCCTGATCACTCAAAATTTCTCACATCTGTAAACCTTTTCATTTTGACCATAGCCTCCCTCCGAACCCTCCTGCTGAAATGTATGACCTCACCTCTTCCCACAGTAAACACCTTCTACCAAGCTTTTGCCCACTCTTGAAAACAGTTACAAGGATTTGCCAGGACTTGAGGAACTGTGATACAGAGAGAGCTTGGAGCATCAGAGACTGAGAAATGGGGGGGGGGGGGTGTATATAAAATCATTTATTAGGGTGAATGTATTCAGTTTCCCCCCCCCCCCCCAATAGTTCAGGAATCAAGACTAGAAAACATACATAAGTATAGGGTGAGAGGTAAAGGTTTAATAGAAACTTGGTGGGCAACATTTTTTTTATACAGTTTGTTTTTTATTGCAGCAAGCTACTGGAAGAAATGGTTGAGACAGATACAATAACCAATTTTAAAAAGCAGTTAGACAAGCACATGGATTGGAAAGGTTAAGAAGGTTATGGGTCAAATGGTTCCAGCTTGGATAGGGCATTTTGGCTGACATGGACCTGATAGGCTGATGGGCCTATTCCCATGCTGTCCTCTGACTCTGCCAACATTTGGCTTATGTCCTTTGAGGATGCAACAAAACACCAACGAAAAGTGAACAGTATTGGATCAATTTCGAGAAAATTGCAAGATTGCATGTGGCTGATTGATCGTGCAGTGCAATGATTGGGCCTCTAACTCATATAATTCGATGACTCTATAATACTCACTATACATATAGATAGGTCTGTATCCTGCTGAAAAGTCCGAATACTCTTGTTATAACATGTTGAAAATGATCTATTTATTCCAACTCTCTGTCTTCTATACAATAATCATTTTAATTCCATGATAACACACTTCTTCAAATACCATGGGCTCTTATTTAATTTACCAGCCTTTTTGGGGTACCTTACTAAATGCCGTCTGAAAATCCATAGGTCCCTTTCTTATTTTTGTTTTAATTTAGAAATGCACTGTGGTAACAGGGTCTTTTGAGTCATTGAATCCAGGTTGCCCAATTACACTCATGTGATCAATTAACCTTGTAATCCCAAGGAAACCCATTCATTCATGAGGACTCCTTACAGACAGCAGTGCAAATGAACCCAGGCCACTGGTGCTAATGTTGCATTACGCTTACCGCTACACTACCTGATGCACCATCAATAACTCACTCTGAGACGTAAGGCGAGATATCGGCTTTTATTGACTGGAAGAAGGAACCAGGAGTGAGTGACCATCATACTACGTCCTGGAGACTGAGGCCGAGCATCAGGCCTCAGATCACCTTTATATAGGGGCCTGTGGGAGGAGCCACAGGAACAGTCAGCAGGGAGCGTGTCCAGACAGGAACACGTAGTTCACCACATTCACCCCCTCTTTGTTTAAAAGAGTCCCCATGTGGCGAAGTTTCTTACAAGTCAAGTCTATCAGGTGGTCGAATCTGTTGCTGCGATCTACGTAGCACTGGCTGTGATTGCACAGATGCCGGTGACATTGATGATTGCACAGGAGACGGAGGTTGTGCTTGTTCCAGCCCACTAGGCACCAGTGATCCCTCACGCATGTGCGAGGCGCCTGGTATATATGCGTACGAAACGCCCGGTATATAAGTGTCGTGAGGAGTCTGTGTAGGGCCTGGTGAGCGCGGTGTCACCTCGGGTACAGGGTTCATAGTTACTGGAGAGTCTTCAGGGTAGTGGTCTGCTGCACCTGCGGGTGCCAGGTCGTGAATGGAGACCGTGTCCTCCCGCCCATCAGGGAAGACCACGTAAGCATACTGGGGGTTCGCATGCAGAAGGTGAACCCTCTCGACCAGCGGGGAGTATTTATTGCTCCTCACATGTTTCCGGAGCAGCACTGGCCCCGGGGACGTCAGCCAAACTGGTAGGGTGGTCCCAGTGATAGACTTCCTGGGAAAAGAGAATAGACGTTCGTGAGGGGTGGCATTGGTGGACGTACATAACAGAGAGCGGATAGAGTGGAGTGCCTCAGGGAGGACCTCCTGCCATCGAGAGAACAGCAACCCTTTTGACTTAAGGGCTAAAAGTGTGGCCTTCCACACCGTGGCATTCTCCCGCTCCACCTGTCCATTACCCCAGGGATTATAACTCGTGGTCCGACTAGTAGCAATGCCCCTAGCTAGCAGGTACTGGCGCAGCTTGACACTTATAAAGGAGGACCCTCTATCACTGTGGATATAGCAGGGATATCCGAACAGAGGGAAGAGCTGGCGCAGGGCTTTTATGACGGACATGGCAGTGGTGTCGGGGCAGGGAATGGCAAAGGGGAACCGTGAGTACTCGTCGATAACATTGAGAAAATAGACATTGCGGTCAGTGGAGGGAAGGGGGCCCTTAAAGTCAACACTCAGTCGCTCAAAAGGGCGGGTGGCCTTGACAAGTTGCGCCGTGTCAGGACGGTAGAAGTGCGGTTTGCACTCAGCGCAAATTTGGCAGTCCCTGGTCATCATCCTGATGTCCTCCAGGGAGTACGGCAGGTTCCAAGCTTTCACAAAATGGTAAAATTGGGTGACCCCCGGATGGCAAAGTTGTGCATGAAGGGCATATAGCTGGTCGAGCTGTGTGCTAGCACATGTTCCCCGGGATAGGGCATCAGGGGGCTCATTGAGTCTGCCAGGCCGGTACAGGATATCATAGGTGTAGGTGGAGAGTTCTATTCTCCACTGCAAAATCTTATCATTTTTGATTTTGCCCCGCTGTTGGTTGCTGAACAGGAACGCAACCGAGCGCTGGTCGGTCAGCAAGGTGAACCTTTTGCCAGCAAGATAGTGCCTCCAGTGCCTAATAGCTTCCACTATGGCCTGGGCTTCTTTCTGCACCGCGGAGTGCCGAACTTCAGAGCCTTGAAGGGTACGAGAAAAGAATGCTACTGGCCTGCCTTCCTGATTGAGGGTAGCAGCCAGAGCGAAATCGGAGGCGTCACTCTCTACTTGGAAGGGAACGGTCTCGTCCACCGCATGCATCGTAGCTTTGGCAATGTCCTCTTTAATGCAGCTGAAGGCCACGCGGGCCTCAGCAGAGAGGGGAAATGTTGTAGACTTGACCAGGGGGCAGGCCTTGTCTGCGTAATGGGGGACCCATTGGGCGTAATAGGAAAAAAAACCCAGGCACCGTCGGAGGGCTTTGAGAGTGGTGGGAAGAGGGAGTTCTAACAGGGGGCGCATACGGTCGGGATCAGGGCCAATGACCCCGTTTTCCACGACATACCCAAGGATAGCAAGGCGGGTGGTTCCGAACACACACTTGTCCCTGTTATAAGTAAGGTTCAGAGCTGCGGCCACTTGGAGAAATAGTTGGAGGTTGGCGTCGTGATCTGGCCAGTCGTGACCACAGATGGTGATGTTATCCAGATAGGGAAATGTGGCCTGCAGCTGGTACTGGTCCACTATCCGGTCCATTTCCCTCTGGAAGACAGAGACACCATTCGTGACACCGAAAGGGACGCACAGGAAGTGATAGAGCCTGCTGCCCGCCTCGAAGGTGGTGTAGGGACGGTCCTCTGGGCAGATGGGGAGCTGGTAATAAGCGGATTTCAGATCTATTGTTGAGTACACCTTGTACTGAGCTATCTGATTGACCATATCCGCGATGCGGGGTAGGGGGTACGCGTCAAGCTGCGTGAAGCTATTGATGGTTTGACTATAGTCCACCACCATCCTATATTTCTACCCAGTCCGAACAACTACCTGGGCCCTCCAAGGGCTTGAGCTTGGCTCAATGATCCCCTCCCTGAGCAGCCGCTGCACCTCTGACTGAATGAAGGCCCTGTCCCCCGCGCTGTACCTCCTGCTTTTAGTTGTCACAGGGTTACAGTCAGGGGTCAGGTTGGCGAACAGCGGTGGGGGAGGGACCTTGAGGGTGGAGAGACTGCAAGGGGTGTCGGTAGTGCAGCTGTCGGCCTGGTGCTGGATGGGACGTGTGGGCCCGTGTGTGTGTGTGTGGTCAGTAGTGATGAAGTCCCACAAAACTGAGGATTCCGGACAGTGAGTGGTGGGAGGGGCCCGTCATATACCATAGTCACACTTTCGAGGTGGCTCTGGAAGTCGAGCCCCAATAGCACAGGTGCGCACAGTTTAGGCATGACCAGTAGCGCAAAGTTCCGATATTCTGTGCCTTGCACCACCAATGTCACTACACAACCCGCCTGGATGTCTGCGGAATGCGACCCAGAAGCCAAATTGATCCTCCGACTGACCGGCTGTGTTGCGAGTCCGCAGCGTTGCACTGTGTCCGGGTGAATAAAACTCTCAGTGCTGCCCGTGTCAAACAGGCATCTAGTCCTGTGCCCCTCCACCAGGATGTCCATCATGGACCTTGCAAGCTGGTGTGGGGCGCTTTGGTCGAGGGTTACAGTGGCCAGAGTTGAGCCGTCGGGGTACCCGGTAAGCATCGGAGGGTCGGGGGCGGGGCATGCTGACGCTGACAAAGTTGGCTGCCCACATCCGGGCATGCAAGATGGTGGCCCCCACGTCTCACCCGCAGCGCTGCACTCCGCTCGCAGTTTAGACTTACAGACCTTGGCGAAATGGCCCCGCTTTCCGCAGCTGGAGCAGGTCGCTCCTCACGCTGGGCAGCGTTGTCGGGGTGTTTTGAGTCCGCAGAAAGAACAAAGCACGGGCTTCTGACAGGCCGTAGCCGTGGTCAGGTTCGGGGAGCTCGTGGAATCGCGACTGGCAGCGGCGTTGGTGAATTCGCTCCCGGGAGCCGTCGGTGGTGGGGTCTGAGGTGTCCACGGAACCGGCGGGGAACCGCGCGGCTGGACAGCGTCAGCGTTGTGCAGAGCAGCTTCTAGAGCGTTGGCCGTCTCGATCGCCGAGCGTAAGGTCAGATCGGCTTTTTCCAGCAGCCGCTGGCGCATGTACACTGACCTCAGTCCCGTCACAAAGGCGTCTCGCACTAGCAGCTCTGCGTGCTGTTCTGCCGTGAGCGTCTTGCAGTCAGAAGTTCGGACGAGTGTCTGTAGTGCTCGGAGAAACTCAGCGCTCGATTCGCCAGGCTGCTGTCACCGGGTCGCTAAACAATGTAGACAATGCGTAGACGGTGTTCACCGGCTGCAGGTACTGTCTTTTGAGGGTGTCCAGTGCCCCATCATAGGTCGGCAGGTCCCGGATAATGGAGTAAACTTTTGGGGTGACCCTCTAGAGGAGAATTCTGTGCATAACGGCAGGGTCAGTCGCACGAACCTCCTCCAAGTATGATTGGAAGCTTGCAAGCCAGAGTTCAAAAGCAAGAGCTGCTTCAGGGGCTTGAGGGTCCAAATCCAACCTTTCCGGACGTAAAACAGTTTCCATGTTTTAAAACTTCCAGTCAATAAAATTGATGCACCATCAATAACTCACTCTGAGACGTAAGGCGAGATATCGGCTTTTATTCACTGGAAGAAGGAACCAGCAGTGAGTGACCATCATACTACGTCCTGGAGACTGAGGCCGAGCGTCAGGCCTCAGATCGCCTTTATACAGGGGTCTGTGGGAGGAGCCACAGGAGCAGTCAGCAGGGGGCGTGTCCAGACAGGCACACGTAGTTCACCACACTGCCATGCCATCTCTTTGTTATGTATGCGTGGAGCAAGAATGACAACGGAGTAGTATGATTGAATATTTTTACTGAGTCATAATTGTAATGGTATACACTGGGGCTTACAGAGTGGGGGCAACAAACCAGGCCCACCGAGACGAAAACACCCACATCAAGAGAAAGTGCCTCCTGCATAGGAGGCCCAGTTGATTCCCTGCACAATTGACTGGCTGCATGTGCACTTGCCATATTCACACAATTGATCCGATATGGTTCACTCTTGTGGTTGTTTTTTGTTTTGGTTGCATCCTTGAAGAACACAAGCAAAATGTTTGCACAGCCAGAAATTGAACAAAGTTAAACATATAGCTTAAGGTGGTTTCGAATGCAAAGCACAAATCAAATCTGTCAAAACTAGTTGCATCAATCTGACTGGTTGCATCACCATCTGGTGTGGAAATACCAATGCACAGGATCAGTAATAGCTGCAGAAAGTTGAAAACCCAGGCAGCTCCATCATGAGTGCAAGCCTTCCCATCATCAAGGACATCTTTAAAAGGGAATGCCTCAAAAAGATAGCATCCATAATCAACAATCCCAGCACCCACACCCTCTTCACATTGCAACCATCTTGTTTTAGGAACAGCTTCTTCCCTTTCGCCATGAGATTTCTGAATGGACAATGAAACCATGAATATACAATGCCTCACTAATTTTGCTCTCTTTCCGCACTACACTACATATTATATATATTTCTTATTCTATAGTATATTTTATGTATTATACTATACTGCTGCTGCAAATTTCACGACTTATGTCCCTGATAATAAACCTGATTCTGATTGTCTTGGAATACTATTCATGTATATCAACTCATTATGCACTGCATTAAGGTAGTACAAGTTAAATTAATGTCTGAATGCAGAATAAAATGCAGCAGCTACAGATAAAGTGAATACATGTAAACAATAAGATGAAAGATCATAATGAGGTAGACTGTGAGGCAAGAGTCTATCTTATCATACTAAGGAACCATTTAGTAATTATTAATACCAGTTTAGATGCTGTCCTTGGGCCTGGAAGAAACCTGCTTTTAGGCCTTTGTAATCTTCAGCCCAATGGAAGAAGGAGAAAAGAAAATGTCCAGGGTAGGTGGGGTCTTCAAATATGCTGGCTGCTTTACTGAAGCAGTGGGATGTATAGACACAGCCTACAGAGGGGAAGCTGGTTTCTGTGATGTACTAAGCTGTGACCACAACTCACTGAAGTTTCTTGCAGTCACGGTCAGAGCAGTTGCCATACTAAGCCGTAATGCATTGACAAAAATTAATAACTATCAACAGGATCATGCAAAGTATCTTCAACCTCCTGAGGAAGCAGAGGCATTGGTGTGTCACCTACATGGTTGGACCATAGTTGGTTATGTTATTTCTAGTGTTACAAGGGTTACCTAATAGTAATAATGATCAGTTAGACACAGAAAGAAGCTGTATTTACTAACAAGTACCTTTCTTAGCTCAGCTCACAAGCACATGAATCTACACAACTGAAAACCTGTCTGCACAGCTACCAAGTTTTCTTGACCCTCCATAAGTAGTCACAACACAGAAAAGGTAATACCCAGGAAAAAGCTGGCCAGGCATTCCCTATGTTCAGGGGTCCTGAATATCCACAAAGGTTGGTCACTGGAGAGTTACTGCTGCTTGTGCTTCCAAAATCCTTCAATCTTGTTCTCTCCCTTATTGGATCCATCTCTAATGGTTCAGTTTCATTGGCTCATGGTCATTTGAGTAACCTGTGTCAGCTTCTGATTGGATGTAGCCCAGGGCTATAAGCAGTATTACTTTGACTCTCCCTTCAGCTTTGTACTTTATGTGATTTCTTTTGTTCTGTCCAACTCAGACTGGTTCAAACCACTCTAACACTGGACCGAGAAGACTAGATCACAGGCTGTTCCTTCTGTAAACCTGCCATCTTACATGATAAACATTTACTTATCTGAGAATAATCCCAGGATTAGCAGATCATTAGCAGAAACTCCTTATGTCCATGTTCAAATGCTCTGATTAAATTATTCCAGAGCAAGAATCAATTCACCAAACAGTTGACAAAATGGCATCTGTAAAAACAGTATCACAAAATGGCCACCTCCATTCTTGTCATCTCATGGCAAGAACAAAGCCTTGTTCTTTGTCTGTTTCACCACCGTTGTTTCACTACTGTTCACTGATTTACAGATTGCATTTCATTCTGGCCAACACTAGGAACTTGAAGCTGTCAACCTTGGTACTGTTCATGAAGACAGGAGCATGTGCACTACCATCACCAATACCCTCACCTACTTGAAGTCAACATCTCTTTTGTTTTGCTGACGTTAAGAGAAAGTTTGTTGTCATGACATTATGCTACCATGTCACCATGTTGAATTCATAATTGGCAATAAAGTTACTTAATAACAAGAGAAGAAAAGGTAACGTTCAGGTTTGCAAATCATTGCACTTCATTTGAAGATAAAGTGAATGTTGTGAGGCTAGACATCAAGTAAAAACACTGTTTTGGAAATTAAGACGTCTTTGAGTTTCATTTCAAATTCACTGAGTATTTTTTCAACATTTTCAAAGACTGGCTTTGGGGAGGTGTTTGGTTGTTTTTAAGTCTTTTTTTGTGTCCATTGTACGGCTTTGTTTTCTGTGGTGGCTGAGGTGACGACTGTGCCACAAATGGTGCAAGAGATGCCTGAATGGGCCAGTAGGAGAAATGGTCTGTTTCATCCTTCACATATACTTCTGCATGGACCACATTATTTAAGTTACTTCTCTACTTTGAGCAGTTATAGGTCAGAGATCTGCAGGAGTCAGTGGTGATATTGCATTTCTTCAAGAAAGATTTGAATCAATTCCTGTGTGCAGTTGGTGTACTCTTTCAGTGACGCAGTTGGGAACAGGGTAAACATGAGAGATTCTGCAGACTGCAAATCCAGTACATCACTACTTCGTGAACTTCTGAGCCAAGTATCAAATCCTTATCTTCAGACACACTTCTTCTGAATTGTCAAAAGTTGTGCTGGCATATTAAATAAGACAATAAGACATAAAAGCAGAATTGGGCCATTTGGAGCATTGATTCTGCTCTGCCATTCCATCATGACTGATTTATTTTCCCTCCTGCCTTCTCCCACAGTCTTTGACATCTTTACTAATCAAAAACCATTCAACTTTTGCTTTAAAAATACCCAGTGACTTGGCCTCCTCAGCCATCTGTTGAAATAAATTTCACAAATATACCACCCTCTGCTATAGAAATTCAGCAATGGTGAATTTCATTATGGATATCTGCCTTCACTGAGAGGTGGTTCCCAAGACGCAAGGAGTAATTGCTATTTTCTAAGTTATTGATGGAGTCTAGAGTGTGGGATAATGCAGCAGGGACTAGAATCAAAATCAGGTTTATAATCACTGACATTGGTTGTTTTGTGGCAGCAGTTCTGTATGAGTGGGAGGCTCACCCTCTCACACAAACACAAGAAATTCGGCATTTGCTGCAACACAAGCAAAGTGCTGGAGGAACTCAGCAAGTCAGACAAAACCTATGAAAGGGAATAAACACTTAAAGTTTCAGGTTGACACCGTTCAATGAGAAGGTGGAAGTGGAAGGATTACTGGTAGGTAATAGGTGAGACTAGATAAAGGGAACAGTGTGTGAGAGAATGAGAGGAGAAGTACATAACAAGGACGGATGGGGTGGCTGTAGAAGGAATCTAATAGGAGAGGACAGTGGACCATGAGAAAAAAAGAGAAGGAGGGAAATCAGAGGGAGGTGTTGAGCAGGTGAGGAGACAAGGAGTAAGAGGGTAACCAGTATAATGAATGGAAAATGAGGGAAGGAGGGAGGGGGTATAATTGACCAGAAGTTAGAGAAATTAATGTCCATGCCACCAGTTTGGAGGCTACCCAAGTGGAATTGAGGTGTTGCTCCTGCAATTTCAGTTTTGTTTGATTATGGCAATAAAGAAGGCGATGGACCAATACGTCAGAATGGGAATGGGAAGTCAGATTGAAATGGGTAGCCACCAAGAGATTCTGTTTTTTAAGTTAACAAAGTGAAGGTGCTCAATAAAGGGGTTTTCAATCTGCATTGTGTCTCACCAATGTACATGAGGCCACATTGGAAGCACCAGATATTTATTTATTTATTTATTGATATACAGCAAGGGGAGTCCTATCTCTGTACTTATGGTGGGAGAAACGATGAGGGCAGCTATAAGGGAAATGAAGAACATGAGGATGAAGGCAGTATCGATGGTGGTAGAAGGGAAACGCCATTCTTTGAAAAATGTCATAACATATATAAGTGTTAAAAAGCCTGATTCTGATTCTGTGCAATCTCAAAGGCAATCCCAGTGGGATAAATTGAATGTCCATCTCCCCTTGTGGCTCAGAGCTTTGCATCGACATTTCCATGCTGAGAGAATCAAGATGGGAATGAGATGACCAGTTCAAATGATTAGGTTGGGAGTACACCTTCTTGAGAGAAAACCAGAGGAGGAAAGTTGTCCTCTAGACATGAGCTTTGCCATCAAGACAAGCCAGAAGGTTTAGAAAATGCCTTATGATCCTTTGGCTTAGTTTTATATAGAATTAATGCACCACAGTAATCTCCCTGGAATCTATGGATTACCTTAAGCTGGATTTCAATTCTGACGTTAAAAAGATCTTGGAATTGGTTTATTACTGTCACATGTATCAAGGTACAGAGAAAAGCTTGTCTGGAATACTGTTTATATAGAACAAATCATTGCACAGTGCTATAAGATAGAATAATGTAAAACAATAATAATAGAGTCAAGTGTAAAAGCTGCCAAGGGAGTGCAGTGCAGATAAACAATAAAGTGCAAGATCACAAACAGGTAGATTATGAGCTGCCAGCGGCAGCGGTGGAGGTGGAAACGATAGGGTCTTTTAAGAGACTCCTGGATGGATACATGGAGCTTAGAAAAATAGAGGGCTCAGGGTAAAACACATAAAATGCTGGTGGAACGCAGCAGGCCAGGCAGCACCTATAGGGAGAAGCGCTGTTGACGTTTCGGGCCGAGAAGTCCTGATGAAGGGTTTTCTATGTTTTTATGAGGCAAAAGTCCATCTTATCATACAAGAGGTCCATTCAAGAGTCAGATATCAGAGGGATAGAAGCTGACCTTGAGCCTGGTGATACATCCCTTCTACCCAATGGTTTATGCTTCAGATAGAAATGAACTGATCCTCTCAGTCAACTTAGTGCCACGATGGGAATAGACTCAAACCCTTATGCACAATTTGATCAACAAGGAAGGAGTAAGGAAATCTTATTATTGGGTTTGTCTCCTGACAAAACCTGGTCTTCTCAAAACAGCCTCTTCACAGGGACAAACACAAAACCTCTTGGACACAACCTTGCTTCAAACAGAAGCACCTGTGAGATTACATAATTTTCTGAAGAAGAAACTGCAAGATGTTTCCATCTGCTCTGCCTTAACAGGTGCTGATGACTGCTGGCCCTTTCATTGCAGATATTTGGGTTTAAAAAATGGATTGCTAGGTTATTTAAGATGACAGTTAGAAATCATGCAGATCACCGTATGTATGGGATTGCATATGGATATGGATAGAAATGGATCAGAAACTCAGTCAGGTTTATTACCACTGACAAACAATGTAGCATGAAATCTGATGTCTTGCAAGGTATCAAATTTACTTTAAGTTGCAATAAATAAATGAATATAGTGCAAAAGAGGAGTAGCGAGGCAGTGTTCATGGCCCGTTCAGCTATCAGATGATAGACACTGACCATATAAGCACGGCAGATTTCCTTCCATTAAAGGTTCTGGCAGTTCAACCACCTTTTGGTGACAATGCAATGATTCATGAATACATATGCTTGAGGTTTTTTTGTCTTAAATACACAAATATTTTAATTAAATATTTTATATTTTGCTAACGTTGAATTGGGATTTTAACAAGAGCTGTAAGTTATCTAATCAAATAGGACTGGGGACATATTCAGTGTCAGTTATAAAAGAGATGAAACACTCTTGCAGGAGAGAGCTTTGGCCACAGTTGAGGTATTGTGCTAATCTGAATATTAATTTTTGAAATGTTGTTAAGATCAAAAAACAAGGAATTCATCTGGGTTTTGGCAAGTGTGAGAATGAAAAGAAATAAGACTTGAAGTTCTGGGATTATTTTGGAAGATAGGAATTCAATAATGATTTAATGAAGGCTTTATATCTGCACATAGATTTCAGAATATTCAATTTCAATTCATCTTTGCGAAGTGTTTTTGTTTTATGTGTGCAAAGCTGTTCTAGTCTGTTTTTTGTTTCAAAGCAGAATTATTGAAGCATAGGCGCAATGATGTAAATGAAGTTAAGACTCAGCACAGCCTTGATCCAATGGTTGACTGAATTTCCTTATGGTGAGAGACTGATGCTATCAATTCCAATTACCTAGAGGGAATGAAAAATGTGATTATGATAATAATGATTATGGGAATGATAATAATAGAAGAGCACTACAGTGCAGAAGCAGGCCAGTCAGCCCATCTAGTTGATTCTGAACTATTATTCTCCTTAATCCCATCAACTTGTATCTGGACCATAGCCCTCAATAGCCCTCCCATCCATGTACCTCTCTAAGCTTCCCTTAAATGTTGGGATCGAACTTGCATTGGCAGCTTGTTCCACCCTTTCACCATTCTCAGAGTGAAGGAGTTCTCCTTGAACATCTCACCTTTCACCCTTAACCTCTCATTTCAGAATCAGAATCAGGTTTATTATCACTTGAATGTGTTGTGAAATTTGTTAACTTAGCAGCAGCCATTCAATGCAGTACGTAATATAGAATAAATAAATGAGTAAATCAGTTACAGTATATGTATATTGGAGATTAAAAACTGTGCAAGAACAGAAATAATAAGTTTTGAAAAAGTGAAGTAGTATTCATGGGTTTAATATCCATTTAGGAATCAGATGGCAGAGGGGAATAAGCTGTACCTGAATCACTGAGTGTGTGCCTTCAGGCTTCTGTATCTCCTACCCGATGGTAACAGTGAAAAAAGGGCATGTCCTGGGTACTGGAGGTTCTTAATAATGGATGCTGCCTTTCTGAGACATTGCTCCTTGAAGATGTCCTGGGTACATTGTAGGCTAGTACCCAAGATGGAGCTGACTAAATTTACAACCCTCTGCAGCTTCTTTAGGTCCTGTGTACTAGCCCCCCACCCATACCAGAGATTGATGCAGCCTGTCAGAAGGCTCTCCAAAGTACATCTATAGAAGTTTTTGAATGTTTTTGCTGACATACAAAATCTCTTCAAACTCTTAATGAAGTATAGTTGCTGTCTTGCCTTCTTCATAGCTGCATTGCTATGTTGGGACCAGGTGAATTTGAGGGCGGGGTGAAAGTTGGAGGCGAAGTTAATGAAGTCAACGAGCTCAGCAGGAAGCAGCACCGATTCAGTCATCGATATAACGTAAGAGGAGGACAGATACCGGTGTAGGTTTGGAACATAGATTGCTCCACATGGCCGACAAAAAGGCAGTCGTAGCTAGGACACATGCGGGTGCCCATGGCTACACCTTTAGTTTGGAGGAAGTGGGAGGAGCCAAAGGAGAAATTGTTAAGGGTGAGGACTCATTCCGCAAGGCGGAGAAGAGTGGTGGTAGAGGGTGACTGGCTGGGTCTGGAATCCAGGAAGAAACGGAGAGCTTGGAGACCTTTCTGGTGGGGGATAGAGGTATATAGGGACTGGACGTCCATCGTGAAAATGAGGTGGTGGGGGCCAGGGAAGTATCACGGACATAGGTGTGAAGGGATTGAACAAGTGGAGGTAAAACAGAGTCGAGAAAAGCAGAAATGAGTTCAGTGGGGCAGGAGCAAGCAGAGACAATGGGTCTGCCTGGACAGGCAGGTTTGTGAATCTTAGGTAGGAGGTAGAAACGGGAGGTGCAGGGTGTGGGAACTATAAGTTTGGTGGCCGTGGATGGGAGATCTCCCGAGCTGATGAGATCAGAAATGGTTTGGGAAACAATGAACTGGTGCTCCCTAGTGGGGTCATGGTCCAGGGGTAGATAAGAGGAGGTGTCAGCGAGTTGTCGTCGTGCCTTCACTACGTACAGGTCGGTGAGCGAGACGACAACAGTACCTCCCTTATCAGCGGGTTTGATGGTAAGGTTGGAATTGTAGCGGAGGGAATGGAGAGCAGAGCTTTCTGAGGGGGTAAGGTTGGAATTGGAGCAAGGAGTGGTGAAGTCGAGACGGTTAATGTCCCGACGGCAATTAGAGATGAACAGATCCAGGGCGGGTAGAAGTCCTGGGCGGGGAGTCCATGAGGAGGAGGAGGGTTGGAGATGGGAGAACGGGTCATCGATGGGGGTGGGAGAGTCTCTACCGAAGAAGTGGGCTCGAAGACGGAGCCGGCGGAAGAAGAGCTCCACGTCCTGGCGCATGCGGAACTCACTGAGGTGAGGGCGAAGGGGGACATAGGTGAGGCCCTTACTAAGGACAGAGCGCTCAGCCTCAGAGAGAGGAAGGTCGGATGGGATGGTGAAGACCCGGCAGGGTTGAGAGCTCTGGTCCGAGGGGGGTGGGAGGCTGGTGGAGTCAGCGGGGAAGGGGTGGGGGTGAGAGGAAGCTGAAGCCCCCGAGGGCCCGGGAACCGGTGATTGAACCTCAGGCTTGGAAAGATCAGATGGCAGCGTGGTGGTGGGTGAAGCGGAGACGGCAGCGCGTGGAGGTCTAGCTCAGAGGTCAAGGCTGGGATCCAGCGTGCTGGTGGGGGGAGGGGGGGGGAGATGGCAGCATGAGGAGGTCCGACCGGAAGATCAAGGCCGGAGTCTCTGGGCGGTGTCCATGGCCGTAGGAACCCACGTTGGTGGTACTGGAGTCAGGGTTCAGAGTCTGTCCGGTGCCGTGATTGGCAGCGGGGGTCGCGATCCCAGATTAAATCTAATCCTAGGTCTCATGGTCTTATATAACCATATAATTATTACAGCACAGAAACAGGCCATCTCGGCCCTTCTAGTCCGTGCTGAACGCTTATTCTCACCTGGACCCACTGGCCTGCACTCAGCCCATAACCCCCCCATTCCTTTCCTGTCCATATACCTATCCAATTTTACTTTAAATGACAATACCGAACCTGCCTTTACCACTTCTACTGGAAGCTCATTCCACACAGCTACCACTCTCTGAGTAAAGAAGTTTAAGTGTTACCCTTAAACTTTTGACCCCTAACTCTGAACTTATGTCTTCTTGTTTGAATATCCCCTACTCTCAATGGAAAAAGCCTATCCACATCAATTCCATCTATCCCCCTCAATTTTAAATACCTCTATCAAGTCCCCCCTCAACCTTCTACGTGCCGAAGAATAAAGACCTAACTTGTTCAACCTTTCCCTGTAACTTAGGTGCTGAAACCCCGGCTGAAACCATTATGATCTAATGATGCCACATGTTGTTATCCAAGGATTTCTACCACACTTGAGTAATGAAATAGAAAGTTTCCTATCCACATTTTAAATCTTTGAGAATAACAGATTGGAGATCTTATAGAAAAATATAAAATTATGAAAGGGATAGATAAGATAGAGGCAGGAAAGTTGGTAGGTGAGACTAAAACTAGGAGACATAGTCTAAAGGTTTGGGGAGTAGATATAGGCTAGGGATGAGGAGGAACTGCTTTTCCCAAAGGGTGGTGAATCTGTGGAATTCTCTGCCCAATGGAACGCTGGAGGCTACCTCAGTAAATATATTTAAGACAAGGTTAGATAGATTTCTGCATAGGAGAATTAAGGGTTATGGGGAAAAGACAGGTAGGTGGAGATGAGTCCATGGTCAGATCAGCCATGAGCTTATTGAATGGTGGAGCAGGCTGAATGGCCTACTCCTGATCCTATTTCTTATGTCCTTTTGTTAGCAGAATACTGCAGGCATATGGCAACATAAAGGAATCCACTTTAAATTTAAGAGAAAACAGAAACATAAAGATTCAAGTTAATGTGTCAATGGTGAAAGGCATGGATTCACAAAAGGCAAATACTTTGGGACATCCTAATATATAAATAACAAATAGCCAATGTACAAACTATAATTAAAAAAACAGCTTATATATGGATGATAGGACTTTAAATACAAGGAAGTAATATTTAGATCAGCAAAATATTTGTTAAGTGAATAATCTGTTGGAGGAACTCAGTGGGTTGACCAGCATCTATGAATTGGTCGGCGCGGTGGAAAAAAAATATCGCTGATGTTCTGGTTTGAAACCCTGCAGCAGTGATGCTTCGATGTATGAAGTCCCACATGAATGAGGAAAAACTTCTGGAAATTTGTAGAATGACTCCAAAGATGAATCAATCCATGAAAAATGCTCCTTAAATTTGTTTATTAGGCTCTTAAAGATAGAGGAGTGATGGCCTCTGTTGGTCTGCATCGACCATGGATGTAGCATCCCGGCTGTCCAGGTGACACACAAGCCAAGGCGGTATGAAAAGGAGAGCAGGCTCCCCCTCTCCACGTAGCAGATAAATCCAAAGGAACAGCAGAGACTGAAACGGTCCGGCACCAGCAGCATTGTGGGAGTTGCCCGTCAGCACTGAACTCAATGTAGGACTGCTTGAGGGACTCCAGCTTCTGAATTTTCCTCAGGGTTTAGTCCCAAAGCATTCCCCATTAGTGGGTATAGGCACAAGGCAGAGGAGGTTTGAGATCAGACTTTTCCTTCTCTTTGATGAGCTGCCAACCATGGATGACAAGCCCCATCTGACTGCTGCAACGGGTTTTATGGCACCAGTAATCTATTTCGCCCTTCTGTCTATCAATAGAAACATTTCTGCCAGGCTTAATAGCTACGGCACACTTAAAGGCTAAGCACTGGACTTGGTTGTCAGAAACTATTGGAGATACATTCTTTTGGGAGCATCTAATAGCTAGTGGGAGCTTATCCCAGCTACCACCCCCAGCTATGATCTGTCAACCAGAAGTCTATTTCTGGACTTCTCTACTCAAAATTTAGATTCAACCATGCTGGATTAATGTAAGAGAAGCTTCTATCAAGTAACTCTCCTCAGAGTATGTGCCATGTGTGGATGATTGGCAGTGAATGAATTCCACTTGCTTCTGATGTTGACATCTTACTTTCCATTGAAGAAAAGAAACTGGTGGACCTACTGATTACCCAAGTACACCTCTAGGCTTCAATGTGAAACCAAAAGATCAGAAACAGCATTTAATCAGTTGATCTTTTTAACAAGGGGAAAAAAAAACAGGGGGAACTAGATAGTTGTTAATTTTCAGGTTTGCTACATTTATGCAAAAATAAGTGAACTTATTACCTAATGCTCTACATTCAGGACACCACCAGATGGGTTCTTCAGTTGAGCCTTAGGGGAAGGTTTTCAACTGTACCTTTGAATGTGACTTGACTTTTAGTGGTTTTCATTGTTTTATCAGAAAATGTACAATATCACTGTTGATTTTGTCAATATTTTTAATTTACTTAAAAATCAATACCTTGTCCAAACTTTTCATAAGATTGCAATATATTGCAGAAATCAATGAATATATTTCTGCCTCCCAAAGTAGATGATCTTTCTACAACAGCCCAAGATTTCAAATATGTGATCAATACAAGTTGAATATTTGTCAACAGATGAAATATTTGTATGAAGCAAGTTTTACTGATAGCCCTGAGGCAGAAATAGAGGGCAATTAATGATTGTATCATCCAAAATAAAGCAACCTGTTTGATAGGCACAAGAGCAACAAATTTTCCATTTGAGTAGTGCGCTTAACATATCAAAACAGAAACTTCACTGGAGTATCAACAGAAACAATTTGATTTTGCGCCAGATAAGGAGGATAAAGAGATTCTGCAGATGCTGGAAATTCAGTGTAACACACACAAAATGCTGGAGGAACTCAGCAGGAAAGGAATAAAGAGATTATTTTCTGGGCTGAGACCCTTTATCAAGACTCTTCATCGTTCAGACTTGGGGAGAACATATAAACTCTTTACAGACAGCAGGAAATGGTAAACAAGCCCCAATGCACCTACGTCAGGATGCTGTTCATCGACTATAGCTCAGCATTTAATACCATCATTCCCACAGTCCTGATTGAGAAGTTGCAGAACCTGGGCCTCTGTAGTTCCCTTGGTAATTGGATCCTCGAATTCCTAAATGGAAGACCACGATCTGTGCGGATTGGTGATAACACATCCTCTTCGCTGACAATCAACACTGGCACACCTCAGGGATGTGTACTTAGTCCACTGCTCCACTCTCTGTATACACATGACTGTGTGGCTGGGGATAGCTCAAATATCATCGAGAAATTTGCTGACGACACAGCCATTGTTGGTAGAATCTCAGGTGGTGATGAGAGGGTGTACAGGAGTGAGATATGCCAACTAGAGGAATAGTGCCACAGCAACAACACGGCACTCAACATCAGGAGGATGAAAGAGATGATTGTGGACTTCAGGAAAGGCAAGACAAAGGAACACATATCAATCTTCATAGAGGGATCAGAAGTGGAGAGAGTGAGCAGCTTCAAGTTCCTGGGTGTCAAGATCTCTGAGGATCTAACCTGGTCCCAACATATTAATGTAGTCAAAAAGCAGGCAAGATAGTGGCTATACATTTACAACACACTGGAGGAATTCAGCAGGTCAGACAACATCCGTGGAAATGAGCAGAAACGCTGAGTTCCTCCAGCATGTTGTACGTGTTGCTTTGACCACAGCATCTGCAGTGCACTTTGTGTTTACTAGCGGCTATGCATTATTAGGAGTTTGAAGCATTTGGCATGGCAACAAATGCGCTCAAAAACTTTTATAGTTGTTCTGTGGAGAGCATTCAGACAGGTGCATCACTGTCTGAAATGGAGGGGCTACTGCACAGGACCGAAAGAAGCTGCAGAAGGCTGTAAATCAAGTCAGCTGCATCTTGGGCACTAGCCTACAAAGTACCCAGGACATCTTTAGGAAGATGTCCAGGATCATCACCAGTACTGTGAAGAGCAAACCAAGCTGAGATGGGGTCCAGAGTTGACCTCCCCCCCCATGAATTATGCTGCTAATGAGAGGGAGAGAGAGAGAGAGAGGGGGAGAGAGAGAGAGGGGGAGAGGGGGAGAGGGGGAGAGGGGGAGAGGGGGAGAGGGGGAGAGGGGGAGAGGGGGAGAGGGGGAGAGGGGGAGAGGGGGAGAGGGGGAGAGGGGGAGAGGGAGAGAGAGAGGGAGAGAGAGAGGGAGAGAGAGAGGGAGAGAGAGAGGGAGAGAGAGGGAGAGAGAGAGGGAGAGAGAGAGAGAGAGAGAGAGATATGATTTAATATTATGGCTTTGGCTGATTGTTTACCTTTGCTCCAAGGACACCTTTTTTGCCTGCTTGTGAGGATTCTTGCTGAGACAGCAAGGCAGGACCGGCCTGATGGACGGCCGGTACCCCGCATGGGTAGATAAAAAGCAGGTCTGCGAAGACACAAGTAGACACACCACGGGACACTGAAAGAGCGTTTTGTACCTATGTGAAGGTGGGGGTTTGGAGGATCGATTCGGGGGAATCGATCACAGGCTCACAGTGTGTGAAGGTGCGACCAATGGGGGCTTGTTTGTGTGTCCACCCTCGCCTGGGTGACAGGCCTACCACTGAAGAATGGTCGTGCCTGGTACGGGGTCACAGTTGGTGACCATAACAGGACAGGAAGACAACGGATGGTTCGACAGCAACTGCATCACCTCTCGCTCTCTCTCTCTCTCTCTCTCTCTCTCTCTCTCTCTCTCTCTCTCTCTCTCTCTCTCTCTCTCTCTCTCTCTCTCTCCAATGTAACACCAGAACTATCTCTACCTAAACTGAACTCTTCACCATCGTAAGACTATCCATTTACCCCTAGACTTTGAAAGAGCTTGATGTTAATTCCTATATCCACACTTCTGTATATATCATTGCTAACCTGTTTTATATATATTTGCATTTTATAGTACTGTATTACTTAGTTTACTAATAAACACTATTAGTTACAGTAATACCAGACTCCAACGTGTATTCCATTTCTCACAAAATGCTGGTAGAACACAGCAGGCCAGGCAACATCGATAGGGAGAAGCGTCGTCGACGTTTTGGGCTGAGACCCTCCGAAGATCTGCAGCATCCAGCATCTGCAGATTTCCTCGTGTGTATTCCATTTCTGGTGGTTCGGTAAGCCGGTCACAGGATACATGACACGGTGTCTCAGAAAGGCAGCATCCATTATTAAAGACCTCCAGCACAGAGGACATGCACTTTTCTCACTTTTACCATCAGGTAGGAGATGCAGGAGCCTGAAGGCACACACTTAGTGATTCAGGAACAGTGTCTTCTCCTCTGCCATCCGATTCCTAAATGGACTTCAAAACTTTGGACACTGCCTCACTATTTTTAATATACAGTATTTCTGTTTTTACACATTTTAATAATCTATTCAATATACAGAATTGATTCACTTGTTTATGTATTATTATGTTTTATTTTATTTATTATTTTTTCTCTCTCTGCTAGATTATGTATTGCATTGAACTGCTGCTGCTAAGTTAACAAATTTCACAGTGATAATAATGAACCTGATTCTGATTGGAGACTGCTGACACTGCAAAGCGATTGTGCTAACTGCTGTACCACCAATTCATCCAAGGCTAGTCAACTTTCCTACGTCTCTTGCACAGATTTGGAAAACAGCTGTGGGAGGGATCTATTCCAATAAAACTTGCCAAATTGCACAAATTATAGCAACCGAGGCCTTTCAATTCATGGACATTCTAAGGCACCTGTTTTAAAACTTACAAATGGTAAAGAACTTCTAACATACTAGGAAACTGACATCAGTGAGATTAGCAACTGGTTCTCTTTCATTTGTATGTTACATCTTTTCAAATTGAAATGAATTGACTTTTTTCTTACATTCTTCACATACATGAGGAGCAAAATTTTTATGTTATGTCTCCGTCTAAATGTGCAATGTACAACTTATAGTAATTTATAGTAAATATTATGTATAACAGGGCAGTCAAAATAGAGTTGTGTCAGCATGAATTAAGCAGTGTCTGATGAGTTGGTGGAAGAAGCTGTCCCAGAACCTGTTGGTTCTGGCTTTTATGCTGTGGTACCATTTCCGGGATGGTAACCGCTGGAACAGTTTGTGTTTGGGGTGACTTGGGTTCCCAATGATCCTACGGGCCCTTTTTACACACCTGTCTTTGTAAATGTCCTGAATAGTGGGAAGTTCACATCTAGAGACGTGCTGGGCTGTCTTCTCCACTCTACAGAGTCCTGCGATTGAGGGAAGCACAGTTCCCATACCAGGCAGTGATGCAGCCAGTCAGAATACTCTCAATCAGGACATCCTCAATACATTAAAGATCATGATACTGGAAGGAGAAAAGGGAGCTATGGTCACAATATATTTTAACCTATAAAACTTAAATATATGCCCTCTAGTATTAGGTATTTTGACCATGGGAGATGGCTGTCTATCTTATCTATGCCTCTCATAATCTTATAAGCTTCTATCAAGTCTCCCTTCAGATTCTGTCACTCCAGAGAAAACGAGCAGTCTGCCCAAGCACTCCTGAAAGCACATGGTCTCTAATCCAAGCAGCATCCTGGTAAATCTTTTCTGCACCCTTTCCATAGCCTCCACATTACTCCTATAATGGGGTGCTTATCATATCATTAGGTCCTAAGGCATACAGCATTTAATGGACAACCCACAAAACAGATACTTCAGTATGATTGCAGGAATAAAGACCAGGTTGCTTGCTCCATAAAGTTTCTGAAATCAAATGAAACATGACTAATCTTTCATTCAGATCAAATATCCACCTTGGTTCCAAACCAGACATTTGTAAGGTCAATGGATAGCAAGTACTGATTCAAATTTATTGCAAAATGGATGAAAGAGAAGTTGAGGAAAAACTATTTCACACAGTGAGTGGTGTGAAACCCAGATCACTCTGATTGAGATGGCGGTAGATGGTGAATCACACATCACATTTAACACTTATCTGGATAAGTTTTTAATGAGATAGCCATACCCAGGAGACAGGATGTAGGATAAACATAGAGCATGGTTACTGTGAAGTGATGGGTTTCCTTCCACACTGTAGATTCCCAAGGTTCAGAAAAACAGCTGATAGGCTTGGCCAAATGGACCCATGCTACTTGCTTACCTCCTAAAATTGTATAAGGTTAATTTGAATAAATGCTATCATGAGCTCCAAACTCAACAATTCAGGAACAGCTTCTTCCCCACTGCCATCTGATTTCTGAATGGATACTGAACGCATAAACACTACCTCACTATATTTTTATTTCTATTTTTGCACCATCTAATTTAACTTTTTAATACATATATATTTATAAATTTATAAACATTTATAAATATTCCTCACCTAATCTGTATGTACTAAGCCAAGGTTCCTCAGTCAGTTCTATATATTCAGCCTACTTTTTTGCTGAATGGAACTTTTATGTTAACATTCGCAAACCTATTACTTAATTTTCTGAAATTCCTCCTTGTCTGGAATTCATTACATATAACCATATGACCATATAACAATTACAGCACAGAAACATGCTATCTCGACCCTTCTAGTCCGTGCTGAACGCTTACTCTCACCTAGTCCCACTGGCCTGCACTCAGCCCATAACCCTCCACTCCATTCCTGTCCATATACCTAACCAATTTTTTTTTTTAAATGACAATATCGAACCTGCCTCTACCACTTCTACTGGAAGCTCGTTCCACACAGCTACTACTCTCTGAGTAAAGGAGTTCCTCCTCGTGTTACCCCTAAAATTTTGCCCCCTAACTCTGAACTCATGTCCTCTTGTTTGAATCTCCCCTACTCTCAATGAAAAAAGCCTATTAATGTCAACTCTATCTATCCCCCTCATAATTTTAAATACCTCTATCAAGTCTCCCCTCAACCTCCTACACTCCAAAGAATAAAGACCCAACTTGTTCAACCTTTCTCTGCAACTTAGGTGCTGAAACCCAGGTAATATTCTAGTAAATCTCCTCTGTACTCTCTCTATTTTATTGACATCTTTCCTATAATTCGGTGACCAGAACTGTACACAATACAGGTAGTCCCTGAGTTACGAACATCCGACTTATGGACAACTCATACTTGCGAACCAAGGATGGAGAACGCCATCCACCATTTTAAGTCAGATCACGACACCATCCTCCATTTTAAGTCACTGCCGTTGACACTGTGTTGACTGTTTAACTTTGTATTTGGCTTAAATTTTTCTTAGTAAGATTCACCCTGACCCATCCCCTCCCCACCATTCCGGTCGGCTGGTAGCGCAATGAGATCAGTGCCGGGCTCAAGAATGGAGGTTCCCGAGTTTGATTTAGTGAGAGACCGCTCCCATGCTGGGTTGATGTCGATCCAGTGACTCCCGTACCATCCGTACTGGGTTGATGTCAAGCTCGCAAATCGACCTCGTAAAAAATTTAAATTCCAGTTTAAATTCCCACACAGAATATTGTGGAGGATCAAATACCCAAACCCAGCACAGCCCCCACTTGTCCCACTTAACCTTTCTCAGTGTGGTGGAGTTTAGAACCCAGGGAAATCAGTGCGGTGGTCCTTAGGACCCAGTGGACCTCGCGAGCCAGCGCAGCTCAGGACCCGCCGCCCGCAGTGTTTCTGTTCCATTGATGGGAAGCGATCACGATTGAAAATAAAGTGGAAATAATAAAGTGTTTGGAAAGAGGTGAAACACCATTGGTCATTGGAAAAGTGTCAGGCTACTGTCGGTCAACGATCGGAACAATTTTAAAGGATAACGGATAAAGTGAGATGATTAGAGCATGTGAAAGGACTGCCCTGATGAAAGCTATAATTATTACTAAGCAACGCAGTGGTTTAATTATTGGAATACATTTGTTTCTTAAGTGTTTTATATGAATAGAAATGTAAAATATATACGTTTGGACTATGTACTAAGACAAATGTTTGACTAACTGACGCTAAATAATACTGGACATACTTGTTCCGACTTACGTACAAATCCAACTTAAAGACGGACTCAGGAAAGGAACTCGTACGTAACCTGGGGCTGCCTGTACTCCAAATTTGGCCTCACCAATGTCTTGTACAATTTTAACATTACATCCCAACTCCTATACTCAATGCTCTAATTTATAAAGGCCAGCATACCAAAAGCTTTCTTCACCACCCTATCCACACGGGATTCCACCTTCAGGGAACTATGCACCATTATTTCTAGATCACTCTGTTCTACTGCATTATTCAATGCCCTACCATTCACCATGTATGTCCTATTTTGATTAGTCCTACCAAAATGTAGCACCTCACACTTATCAGCATTAAACTCCATTTGCCATCTTTCAAGCCACTCTTCTAACTGGCTTAACTCTCTCTGCAAGCTTTGAAAACCTACTTCATTATCCACAACACCACCTACCTTAGTATCATCTGCATACTTAATAATCCAATTTACCACCCATCATCCAGATCATTAATGTACAGTTGGCCCTCCTTATCCATGGGGGATTGGTTCCGGGACCCCCCACGGATACCAAAAAACGCGGATGTTCAAGTCCCTTATTTAACATGTATCAGTGCAGTGGACATTAGGACCTGGCGGTGTAGCTCTGAATCCACAGAGTTTCTGTTTACGAAAATAATCATGACTGAAAATAAGGTGGAAGTAATAAAGCGATCAGAAAGAGGTGAAACACCATCGGTCATTGGAAAAGCATTAGGCTACAGTTGGTCAACGATCAGAACAATTTTAATGGAGCATGTGAAAGGCCCTGCCCCGATGAAAGCTACAATTATTACTAAGCAATTACATATGTTTCTTAAGTGCTTTATATGCATAGAAAGGTAAAATATATACTATATACTAAGAAAAACGTTTGACTAACTGACGCTTAATAATAACGGATGTATCTGTTCCGACTTCAAATCTGACTTAAAGGCGGACTCAGGAATGGAACTCGTTCAAAACCCGGGGACTGCCTGTACTTTTAAGTTATTTCTAGATTACTTATAATACCTAATACAATGTAAATGCTTTGTCAATAGTTGTTATACTGTATTGTTTAGGGAATAATGACAAGAAAAATTATCTGTACATGGTCAAACAACGAGTGCTGGAGAGAGAACTTCCGGGTTTTCCTGATCCGTGGTTGGTTGAATCCGCGCATGCGGAATCTGAGGATGAGGAGGGCTGACTATATATGACAAACAACATTGGACCCAGTACAGATCCCTGAGGTACACCATTAGACACCGGCCTCCAACCTCACAAACAGTTATCCACCACTACTCTCTGGCATCTCCCATCCAGCCACTGTTGAATCCATTTTACAACTTCAATATTAATACCCAATGATTGAACCTTCCTAATTAACCTTCCGTGCGGAACCTTGTCAAAGGCCTTACTGAAGTCCATATAGACAACATCCACTGTTTTACCCTCATCAACTTTCCTAGTAAACTTTTCAAAAAATTCAATAAGATTTGTCAAACATGACCTTCCATGCACAAATCCATGTTGACTGTTCCTAATCAGACCCTGTCTATCCAGATAATTATATATACCATCTCTAAGAATACTTTCCATTAATTTACCCACCACTGACGTCAAACTTATAGGCCGATAATTGCTAGGTTTACTCTTAGAACATATACAGTGGATTCCAGTTAATTGGGACACATCGAGATCAGTACATTTTGGCCCAAATAACTGGCTGCCCCAATCAGTCAAAAGTTTCTTGCGAATAATTAAAAGCTGTAAAAAAGACAAACTACCATTTAAATGGGTAACAATTTCTGTATTTAAATGAAATACGGAACAAATTAGAACACAACCACAGCACTATAGAAGTTATCAATGGAGGAATTCATCTGCTGTGATAATTTGGCTGACTGTTAATGAATAAAATGAGCAGAGATATCTGGTGCAGATAACAGACTGCCTTCATACAATGCTTTAGATGATTGCATCCTCCAAATCTTCATTTTCATTGTGACCTTCAAGATTATTGTCGATACCTTCATAATTCCTAACTTTTTGGAGTAGTAAAATCATTTCATTTTCACTTCTGGCAAAGAAACATACAAACCACAGCACAATATAGGCTCTTCAGCCCACAATGCTGTGCCAAACATGTACTTAGAAATTACTTAAGGTTACCCCATAGCCCTCTATATTTTGAAGATCCATGTACTTATCCAGGAGTCTCTTAGAAGACCCTATCGAACCTGCCTGCACCACAGTCACCAGCGGCCATTCTAAGCACTCACCACTCTCTGCATAAAAAACTTCCACTTCTGACATCTCCTCTGTACCTTCTTCCAAGTGCCTTTAAGTCTGTGCCCTCTTGTGTTAGCCATTTCAGCCCTGGGAAAAAAGCCTCTGACTATCCACACGATCAAAGCCTCTCATCATCTTAAACACCACTATCAGGTCACCTCTCATCCTCTTCTGCTCCAAGGAGAAATGGCTGAGTTCACTCAACCTATTCTCATAAGGCATGCTCCCCAATCCAGGCAACATCCTTGTAAATCTCCTCTGCACCCTTTCTATGGTTTCCACATCCTTCCTGCAGTGAGGCGACCAGAACTGAGCACAGTACTCCAAGTGGGTCCTGACCAGGGACCTATAGAACTGTAACGTTACTACTCAGCTCATAAACTCAATTGAACAGTTGATGAAGGACAATGCACCGTATGCCTTCATAACCACAGAGTCAACCTGCACAGCAGCTATGAGTGTCCTATGGACTCAGACCCCAGGATCCCTCTGATCCTCTCCGCTGTCTTACCATTAATACTATATTCTGTCATCATATTTGAGCTACCAAAATTAACCACTTCACACCTATCTGGTTTGAACTCCATCTGCCATTTCTCATTTTGCATCCTACTTTGGCATCCTATTCAGTTTTGTCTGAATGCTTGAAACTGCAGTCAATGAAACAGTTGTTCTTGCCAACTATCAGTGACCAAAATCACTGCTTTTTGAAGACAAACAAAGGCAACTGATGCAGTTTAAAAACTGATTGCTCTAAGTATGGTGTCGTGCCTAATGCCACCAAAGTGCACATGACTGATGCTAGTTAGAAACTGTTCCCCAACAGTCTCCTGTCCCCATTAAGCAGCATATTGTCCTAACAAGTGAAGGGAATCCCAGCTATTTTCATGATTTAGGTTTTGTTCTTTAAGGATTGTCCCAAATAAACATCTGTCCCAATTAACCGATGGCCCCATTAATCAGAAATAATTTTATTATATCTTTTGATTGATATCTTTTCATGAATCACTTCCAGAGGAATTATTCTAGTCTACACAAGAAAATAAACTTAATGGAATTCTTATTTACTGGTATAATTTTCTATTGCAGCTTCCAATAATATTAAATATTTATTCGATATGGGAACTCTGGGAGAATTTTGATGCCAAAGCAGCAGTAAAGATGAAAAACACAGCTCATCCCAAATACAACATAGAAACATAGAAAATCTACAGCATAATACAGGCCCTTTGGCCCACAAAGCTGTGCTGAACATGTCCTTACCTTAGAAATTACCAAGGGTTACCCATATCCCTCTATTTTACTAAGCTCCACATACCTACCTAGGACTCTCTTAAAAGGCCCTATCATATCTGCCTCCACCACAGTTTCCGACAGCCCATACCATGCACTCACCACTCTCTGAGTAAAAAACTTACCCCTGGCATCTCCTCTGTACCTACTCCCCAGCACCTTAAACCTGTGTCCTCTTGTGGTAACCCTGGGAAAAAGCCTCTGACTATCCACATGATCAATGTCCCTCATCATCTTGTATTCCTCTATCAGGTCACCTCTCATCCCCCTTCGCTCCAGGGAGAAAAGGCCAAGTTCACTCAACCTATTCTCATAAGGCATGCTCCCCAATCCAGGCAACATTCTTGTAAATCTCCTCTGTACTCTTTCTATGGTTTCCACATCCTTCCTGTAGTGAGGCAACCAGAACTGAGCACAGTATTCCAAGTGGGGTCTGACCAGGGTCCAATATAGCTGCAACATTACTTCTCAGCTCCCAAACTCAATCCCACGATTGATGAAGGCCAATACACCATACGCCTTCTTAACCAGAGTCAACATGCGCAGCAGCTTTGAGTGTCCTATGGACTCAGACCCCAAGATCCCTCTGATTCTTCACACTGCCAAGAGTCTTACCATTAATACTATATTCTGCTATTACATTTGACCTACCAAAATGAACCACTTCACATTTATCCTGGTTGAACTCCATCTGCCACTTCTCAGCCCAATTTTGCATTGTCCTACTGTAACCTCTGAGACCTCCACACTATCCACAACACCTCCAACCTTTGTGTCATCAGCAAATATACTAACCCGTCTCTCTACTTCCTCATCCAGGTCATTTATAAAGATCACAAAGAGTAGGGGTCCCAGAACAGATCCCTGAGGCATACCCCTGGTTCAACCTCCATGCAGAACCTACAACCACTCTTTGCCTTCTATGGACAAACTAGTTATGGATCCATAATGCAATATCCCCTTGGATCCCATGCCTCCTTACATTCTCAATAATCCTAGCATGAGGTACCTTATCAAATGCCTTTCTGAAATCCATATACACTACATCTACAGTTCTACCTTCATCAACGTGTTTAGTCACATCTTCAAAAAATTCAATCAGGCTCGAATGGCATGACCTGCCTTTGGTGAAGCCATGCTGACTATTCCTAATTATATTATGCCTCTCCAAATGTTCATAAATCCTGCCTCCCAGGATCTTCTCCATCAGCTTACCAACCACTGAAGTAAGACTATAATTTCCTGGGCTATCTCTACTCCCTTTCTTGAATAAGGGCTCAAGAGGCTTCGACGAGAAGAGGCAGAGGACGAGCTTGCTCCCAGTGAGGTAAGGCCAGGTAAGTTTCTTTAATTAATCTAATTAACTTAGAAGTTGGTAGTGGAGGCAGTAGATAGGGCAGTCCAGTGCTCCAATTGGGAAGTCATTGTCAGCACAATTGTCTTTGATGACTATACTTGTAAAAGTGCATCCAACAGCAGCTCCTGTCAAACCAAGTTAGGGAACTGGAGCTGGAGTAACTTCAGATCATTCAGGAGGCAGAGGCAGTAATAAATCAGAGTTTCAGGGAGACAGTCACCCCTAAAAGTCAGGAGAGAGGTAACTAGGTGACTGTCAGGAGAGGGAAGGGGAATAGACAGAAAGAGCAGAGCACCCCTGTGGCCGTTCCCATCAACAATAAGTATACTGTTTTGGGTACTGTTGGTGGGGACAACCTGCCAGGGACAAGTTGTAGTGATCATGTCTATGGCACCGACACTGGACCCTCAGCTCAGAAAGGAAGGACGGAAAAGAGGAGGGCAGTAGTGATAGGGGATTCGATAGTTAGGAGGACAGATAAGAGGTTCTGTGAGAGAGATCAAGAATCCCGGAAGGTCTGTTGTCTGTCTCCCTGGTGCCAGGGTCCGCGATATCTCGGATTGAGTTCTCGGTATTCTCAGGTGAGCCACCAGATGTCACGGTCCATGTGGGGACTAATGACATAGGTAGGAGTAGGGATGAGGTTCTGAAGAAGGAATATAGAGAGTTAGAAAAGAAGTTAAAAAGCAGGACCTCAAGGGTGGTAATCTCAGGACTGCTGCCTGTGCCAAGAGACAGAGAGGGTAGGAACAGAAAGTTATGGCAGATGAATGCATGGCTGAAGAGTTGGTGCAGGGAGCAGGGGTTCAGATTTCTGGATCATTGGCATGTCTTCTGGGAAAGGTCTAACCTGTACAAAGAGGACGGGCTGCACCTGAACTGGAAAGGGACCAATATCCTGGTGGGCAGGTTTGCTAGAGCTGATGGGGAGGGTTTGAACTAGTTTTGCAGGGAGGTGGGAATCAGAATGTGAGTGCAGAGATTAGGGTAGAAGGACAAGGGCATGATGCTATGTGTTCTGAGTTGGTGAGGAAGGACAGGCAGGGGGCAAAACATAAATGTGGCCAGTTAGATGGGTTGAAATGTGTCTATTTCAACGCTAGGAGTATTAGGAATAAAGGGGATGAACTTAGAGAATGGATCCGTACCTGGAACTACGATGTTGTGGCCGTTACTGAAACTTGGCTGGAGGAAGGGCAGGATTGGATGATGCAGGCATCGGGGTTCAAGTGTTTTAAAAGGAATAGGATGGGAGGTAGAAAAGGGAGGGGGAGTGGCATTGCTGGTCAGGGATTGTATCACAGCTATAGAAGGGAGGTCGCTTCAGAGGGACTGTCCATTGAGTCAGTGTGGGTGGAAGTCAGAAATAGGAAGGGATCAATCACTGTGCTGGGAGTAGTCTGTAGGCCCCCAAATAGCCCTCGGGACACCAAGGAGCAGATAAGCAGGCAGATTTTAGAATGGAGCAGGAAATACAGGGTAGTGGTTATGGGTGATTTCAACTTCCCTCATATTGACTGGCATCTCCTGAGTGCAAGGGGGATAGATGGGGCTGAATTTGTCAGGTGTGTTCAAGAAGGATTCCTGACACAGTATGTGGAACGGCCGACGAGAGGAGAGGCTATACTGGATCTAGTTCTGGGTAATGAACCTGATCAGGCGACAGACCTCTTGGTGGGGGAGCATTTTGGTGAGAGTGACCACAACTCCCTTAGCTTCAGCATAGCTATGGAAAAGGATAAAAACAGACAAAATGGGAAACTGCTTAACTGGGGAAGGGCTAACTATAAAGGGATGAGGCAGGAACTAGCAAGAGTAAATTGGAAACAGATGTTCAAGGCTGAAAGCACAGAAGTAACATGGGAGAAGTTTAGGGACCACTTGAGCTGGATATAGGCAGGATGCAGATTTGAGCAGAAAAATGGCAGGTGGACTTCAATCCGGATAATTGTGAGGTGGTGATGCATTTTGGAAAGACAAACCTGAAGGCTGAGTACAGGGTTAATGGCTGGATAAACAGAGGGACCTTGGGAGTTCAAATCATACATCCCTCAAGGTCGCTGCACAGGTTGATAGGGTAGTTAAAAAGGCCTATGGGATGCTAGGCTTCATTAATAGGGGGGTTGAGTTCAAGAGTAGAGGGGTCATATTGCAACTCTACAAATCTCTGGAGAGACCACACTTAGAGTATTGTGTTCAGTTCTGATCACATCATTATAGGAAGGATGTTGAAGCTATGGAGAGGGTGCAGAGGGGGTTTACCAGGATTTTGCCTGGATTGGAAAACAAGTCTTATGAGGCAAGGTTAGCAGAGCTGGGACTTTTCTCTTTGGAGCGTAGAAGGATGAGAGGGGACTTGATAGAGGTCTACAAGATTATGAGAGGCCTAGGTAGGGTGAATAGCAAGTACCTGTTTCCCAGGGCATGAATAGCAAACACCAGAGGGTATATGTACGAAGTTAAGGGAGGGAAGTTTAGAGGCGACATCAGGGGTAAGTTTTTTTTATATAAACACAGAGGGTTGTGGGTGCCTGGAATGACTTGCTAGGGATGGTGGTGGAGGCTAAAACATTAGGGGTATTTAAGAGCCTCTTGGACAGTCACATGGAGGAAAGAAAATGGAGGGTTATGGGGTAGTGTGGGTTTAGTACTTTTTTTTAAGGAATATATGGGTTGGCACAACATTGAGGGCTAAAGGGCCTGTACTGCGCTTTAGTATTCTAGTGTTCTAGTGAAACAACATCCACAATCCTCCAATTCTCTGGAACCTCTCCTGTCCCATTGATGATGCAATGAACATCACCAGAGGCTCAGCAATCCCCTCCCTCACTTCCACAGTAGTCTAGGATACATTTTGTCCTGTCTCAGTGATTTATCCAACTTGATGTTTTCCATAAGCTCCAACACACCCTCTTTCTTAATCTCTACATGCTCAAGCTTTTCAGCCTGCTGTAAGTCATCCCTGCAATTGCCAAGATCCTTTTTGGTTGTGAATAAAAGTGTTCATTCAGTACCTCTGCTATCTCCTCTGGTTCCATACACATGTTTCCACTGTCACACTTGTTAGGTCCTATTCTCTCACATGTTAACCTCTTCCTCCTCACATACTTGCAGAATGACTTGGGATTTTCCTTAATCCTGCTTGCCAAGGCCTTCTCATGGCCCCTTCTGGCTCTCCTAATTTCATTCTTAAACTCCTTCCTACTAGTCTTATAATCTTCTATTTTTTAAAATATATCTTCTATCCTTTAAGTAATCTTAATTTTTTAAAAATTATTTCAGAAGATCATTTATTACCTAAAAATTAAAGAATCTGCACTTTTGCTCCTGACCCCACCTTTTCATTTCAAACAATGTTCATTTTAATTTCTCCTAATTGCCCTTTCTACATTGTCACCCACAGACTGGACTCAATTCCAATCCTCTCCTTAAATAAAAGCACATTTATATTTTTCAACCAGGTGAATTTCCTTTCTTGAGATTACAACTCATATTAATTTATCATTTTGTTTTCTGAAAAATGAGATGCCCATTAGCATTGGTTTCATTAGAGGCAGAATTACTTACAATTTATTTGAGGTAACTTCAGGGAATTTTCTCAATGCCCCTTTTCAATCAATCTGTCTCAGAAGATTAAAAAAATTGAGCAGCAACATGAAAAGAACTCCTAGAATAACAAATCCTAAGTTATAGGTAATTGCTGAGATCTTCTTTTGAAGAGAGCTGAGTCCCATTCCAGTGTTACAATGTAAAGACATCTGTCTAGAAATTCATCTCATGTTGGTAGTATTAAACAAATTGTATATGGAGATTTCTGTTGCCCGGCAAAATTTTAAATCCATTGACTTCTAAGGGATCAAATTTGAAGGTAGATCAGAACAGAGAAAATTTAAAACAAAATCCTTTCATGCTCTTTAAAGTGCTAATTTGTCTGCCTTGAATTTCCTCACTGTCAACACAGATGAGATACTGGGCATGCAGAGAAATAAACCATGCAGGTTTAATTTAGAGATACAGCATGGTGACAGGTCCTCTATCCTAAAAAACCCCACACCAGCCAATTATATCTTTGTGACCCAATTAATCTATCCACCCATATGCCTGTGGAATTTATGGGAGGAAACCCACATGATCACAGGGAGAACATACAAATTACTCACAGTGGCGGGATTGAACCCAGGTCGCTGGTGCTGTGATAGCGTTACACTAACCACTTCCATGTCAACCCTAATTTGTGCAATAGGATTGCAAATTTGGGAGCTTTTCTGGGAATAAACATTAACAGGAATGTTTGAAGAACTCAGCCAGTCAAGCAGCATTTGTGAAAAGAAAGAAAAGTCAAAGTTTCAGATCAGTGTCTCTTCCTCAGAACTGGAGGGCAACAGAGAGTTTACATTTCAAAAGCAGAAATGGGGGGAGAGGAGTGAGGTGTAAGACAATATATTATAGGACATGGGTTAAGATAAGATAAAACTTCATTTATCCCAGAGAAAATTATTGTTGCTAGGTTGCTCAGTCAGAAATCTCTACTTTAAAATACAAAATGTGCATTAAGAAGTTGTTTAAGATGATTAAAAGAATACGAGTACCAGCTATTACATAGAACAAGAAGGTAGAAGCAGGTGTAGGCCATCAGACTCTTCAAACCCACCCCACCATGTAAAATATCATGGCTTTCTCAGCTCCTCCTAATCTATGTAATATTTATCACCCTCCACTTTAAATACTTTGAGTGACCCTACCAGCACCACCCACTAGGGCAGAAAATTGCAGAGGTTCGCCAACCTCAGCAAAAAGAGATTTCTATGCACCTTAGTTTTAAATGTCTGGCCCTTATCTTGTAGTTATATCCCCTTGTTCCAGTCTCAATATTCTCCTTGTCAACCCCCATTCATATGTTCTCTATTTAAATAAGGTCACCCCCCCATTCTTGTAAAACCCAAAGAATGAGCCATTAGGGGGGGGAAAGATGAAGGTAAGTTAGCCAGCAATAAAAAAGAGGATAACAAGAGATTTTTTTTTTCAGATATATAAAGAGTTAAAGAGAGGTGAGAGTAGATATTGCACTGCTGGAAAATGATGCTGGAGAAGAGGATGGGAGACAAAATGGCAGATGAACTGAGTAGGTAATTTGCATCAGTGTTCACTAGTAGTATGACAAAAGTTTGGGAGTGCAGTTGCTATTACTAGGGAGAAGGTGCTTGGGAAACTAAAAGGTCTGAAAGTAAATAATTCACCTCGACCAGATGGAATACACCCCAGGGTTCTGAAAGAGGCAGCTGAAGAGATTGTTGAGGTATTAGTAATGATCTTGCTAGAATCTTGCTAGATCTAGATCTAGATCTTGCTAGATTCTGAAATGGTTCTGAAGGACTGGAAAATAGCAAATGTCACTCAACTTTTCATGAACGGAAGGAGGCAGAAGAAAGGAAATTATAAGCCAGTTTGCCTGGCTCAGTGGTTGAGAAGATGTTGGAGTCAAGTGTTAAGGATGTGGGTTCAGGGTACCAGAGGTACAAGATGAATTAGGACAAAGTCAGCATGTTTTCCTTAAGGGAATCTTCCTTAAGACAAATCTGTTGGAATTCTTAGAGGAAATAACAAGCAGGATGGACAAAGGAGAATTGGTGGATGTTGTATATTTTCAGAAGGCCTTTGACTAGGTGTCACATATGAGGCTGCTTAACAAGATAAGAGCCAATGGTATTGCATGAAGATATTACCACGGATAGAGCTTTGGATGTATGGCAGGAGGCAAAGAGTGAAATAAGGGAGTCTTGTCAGATTGGTTGCCGGTGACTAGAAGCGCTTTGCAGTGGTTAGTTTTCGGACTGCTTCTTCTAAGTTGTATGTCAATGTCAATGAACTGATAGCTTTGTGACCAAGTTTGTGGATAATGATAGAAAGATAAGTGGAGTGGTAGGTGGTGTTGAGGAAGCAGGGAAGCTGTAGAAGGACTTG
Organism: Hypanus sabinus; assembly: GCF_030144855.1. NCBI lineage: Eukaryota > Metazoa > Chordata > Chondrichthyes > Myliobatiformes > Dasyatidae > Hypanus > Hypanus sabinus. Next base: position 82,032,384 of record NC_082710.1, on the reverse strand, counting down.
GCAGATTAGGAAAATGGGCAAAGAAACGGCAAATGCAATACAGTGTCAGGAAGTATATGGTCATGCACTTCCATAGAAGAAATGAAAGTATGGACTATTTTCCATACGAGGAGAAATTTCAAGGGGACTTTGATGTCCTTTTACAGGATTCCCTGAAGTTTAATTTGCAGGTTGAGTCTGTGGTGAGGAAGACAAATGCAATAGTAGCATTCATTTCAAGAGGACTAAAATATAAAAGCACACTTAACCAGCTGGTGTATCTCGCTCCTGTACGTCCTCTCATCTCCATCTGCGACTCTACCAACAAAGGTTGCATCATCAGAAAATTTGTAGAGGCATTTGAGCTATTCCTAGCCACACATTCAAGGGTACAGAAGGAGTAGGGCAGTGGGCTAAGCACACACACCTGAGGTACACCAGTGTCAATCGCCAGTGAGGAGGAGCTATTATCACCAATCCACACAGATTGAGGTCTTCTGGTTAGAAAGTTGAGGATCCAATTGCAGAGTGAGCTACAGAGGCCCAGGTTCTGTAACTATTCGATCAGGATTGTGGGAATGATGGTGATAAATGCTGTGCTATAATAAGGGAATAGCATCATGACATAGGTGTTTGTATTGTCCAGGTGATTGACTGCCATGTGAAAAGCAATGAGATCACATCTGCCAAGACCTATTGTGGTGATAGCCAAATTGCAGTGGGTCTAGGTCCTTGCTGAGGCAGGAATTGATTATTGCCATGTCCAATTTTCTCAGAGCATTTCATTAATGTTGATGTGATTGCAACTGGGTGATAGTCATTAAGGCAGCTCGCACTACTCTTCTTAGGCACTGGTATAATCGCTGCCTTTTGAAGCAGGTGGGAACTTCTGACCATAACAATGAAAGGTTGGAAATGTCCTTGAATACTCTCGCCAGTTGGTTGGCACAGGTTTCCAGGGTCTTACCAGGTACTCCATTGGGGCCTGCTGACTTGTGAGGGTTCACCCTCCTTAAAGACAGCTAAACATCAGCCTCTGAGATGGGTATCACAGGGTCACTGGATGCAGCAGGAATCTTAACAGCTGCAGTTATATTCTCCCTTTCAGAGCTGCTAGAGAAGGGGTTGAATTCATCTGGTACTGAAGCATCACTGCCATTTATGATGCTGGGTTTTCCTTTGTAGGAAGTAATGTCTTGCAAACCCCGCCAGAGTTAATGTACATCCAATTTTGCCCCCAGTCTTACTCAGAATTGCTTCTTCACTCTTGAAGTAGCCTTCCAGAAGTCATACTTGGTTTTCTCGTACAGACCTGGGTCACCAGAGTATAATGTCAAGGAGCTGTCCCTCAGCAGACAACAAACCTCTTGGTTGATCCACGTCTTTTGGTTTGGGAATGTACAACAAGTTTTCATAGGCACACTCTCATCCACACAGGTTTTAATGAAGTCAGTGACAACTGTGGCATGCTCATTCATTTTTGAAGATGAATCCCTGAATACAGTCCAGTCTACTGATTCAAAGCAGTCCTGTAAGCTCTTCTGTGCTTCCCTTGTCCAAACCTTCTTGGTCCTCACTACTGGTGCTGCAGTCTTCAGTCACTGCCTCTCCTCAGGGAGCAGAAGTACAGTTGGGTAATCTTATTTTCTGAAGGGTGGGTCTGGAATAGGACAGTAGGCATTCTTGATGATGGTGTAACAGTGTGTTGTTTCCTCTGGTACTACAAGTGATGTTTTTTTGAAGGTAATTATTTAGTAACTTTTTTTTATGCTGGCCTGGTTAAAATCCCCCAAAATGATGGTGACGGTGTTAGGGTATGCTGTTTCATGCATGTTGAATAATACGCCTTTTCATTTCTCTTACCAAACTGCATGAAATTGCACTTCCCCATTTTAAAGTTTATTTGCCAGATTTTTGTACACTCACTCAATCAATCTTTATCCAGTTGTGGAACCATGGCATCTTTATCACAACATGCCCTACATTTTTTTTCTTGTCACTGGCATATTTGGAAATCTTACATACTGTAAGATGTATTACATCCTCCAGATAATTAATGTAAATAATGGATAATTGTGGGCAAAGAACTGATCTCTCTGCTGGCCTGCTAGTTACTTCTTCCCATTCTTTTTCTTGAACTCATACGAAATTCATCAATTTTATCACTTTCTCGACTCAATCCGCACCCCCAATTCACTTCAACTATTTGCACCTCCATCTATCTACTGACATTTCTGAAAAAGCCATGACCCACACAACTACTTTCACTATTCTTCCTATTCTGTCCCTTGTAAGGGTGCCATTCTTTTCTCTCAGCTGCTCCTCATCTGCTAGGTCTGTTCTCTAGATAAGGCCTTTTATTTCATCTTATCTAAGGTGTCACCCTTTTCCAGAAACTCCCTCAACTGTGGTTTATGGAGGCCCTCCTCCACTTCCCAGACTTCAGCTCCCATGACATCTTTCTCTAAACAAAACAGTCAGAGTTCTCTTGCTCCTCATATTCCACTCCATCAACCTTCCTATTTTCGATTAGTACCACTCTCTCCATGGCTCCCTAGTTAGTTCAGCACTGCCAGACCAGCCGTCTCAAGATGTTGGCACTCTCCCCTCCAGCTACAGGAGATGCAATACTGGATGCAGTGCTAAGGCTTTGTAAGATGTTGGTCAGATTGCACTTTGTGTCTCGTGAGCTGCTTTGGGCCCCTTATCTAAGAAAAGGTGCGCTGACACTGGAGGTTTGAGGAGAATGATTTTAGGGATGAAAGGATTAACATACGAGGAATATCTGATGGTTCTGGGGCTGTACTTGCTGGAGTTTAGAAGAATGATGGCCGATTTCATTGAATAGAGTTCTGAATAGAGTGGATGATCCATATAGAACAGAAATGAGGAAGAATTTCTTTAGCTAGGGGGTAGTCAATCTATGGAATTCATTGCCACAAACAGCTGTGGAGGCCAAGTCACTGAGTATATTAAAAGTGGAGTCTGATAGTTTATTGATTAGTCATGGTGTCAAAGTTTACAGGGGAAAGGCAGGAGAATGGGGTTGGGAGGAGTAATAAATCATGGAAGATGGAGAAGACTGGATAACTGAATAGCCTAATTCTGCTCCTATGTCTTATGGTTTAACTCTTGTTCCTACAGCAGATCTGTGAGGCAAATATTCACATGCACTTCTATCCTCATTATTATTATTATTGCTGGTTTACTGTTGATTTATTATTTTGTCACATGTACCAATATAGAGTGAAAAGCTTGTCTTGTGCAACATTTAAACAGATCAAATCATTACAGAGTGCACTGAGCTGGAATAAAGTGTAACAATAATAATGTATAATAAGATAGAGTTATAGAACATTACAGCACAGAAACAGGCTTTTTGGCCCATCTAGTCTGTGCCGAACCATTAATCTGCCTAGTCCCATCGACCTGCACCCAGACCATAGCCCTCCATACATCTCTCATCCATGTGCTTATCCAAACTTAAATGTTGAAATTGAGCCTGCATCCACCACTTCTGCTGGAAGCTCATTCCACTCTCACCACCCTCTGAGTGTAGAAATTCCCAGAAGTTATCAGATGCAAGTAATTAATATGACAAGATACTCCTCACTTTTCTGAAAATACGCATCTCCATAGACGGGGAATTTAGTTGTACAAGAGTAGTACAATTATAATAGAAGTACAGAGCGGCTCTGCAGAGAGGAGCTGTCAATGAGTTAGTCAGTGCTGTTGGTATACCTCCTCTGCAATGGCCACTCCAAGATTGTGACTGCAGACAATGTCACTTCAACAAGTCTGTTGGAAATCTTTGAGGAAATAACAGGAGGGACAGACAAAGGAGGGTCAGTGGATGGTGTTTACCTGGATTTTCAGAAAACCTTTGACAAGGTGCCACAAATGACACTGCTGAATAAGAGCCCATGGTATTACACGGATAGAAGATTGCCTGACTGCAGGAGACAGAGTGGGAATAAAGGGGGCCTTTTCTGATTTGCTGCTGACGCATAATGATGTTCTGCAAGGATTGGTGTTGGGACCGCTTCTTTTCACGTCAATAGACAATAGACAATAGGTGCAGAAGTAGACCATTCAGCCCCTCGAGTCTGCACCGCCATTCTGAGATCATGGCTGATCATTCACTATCAATACCCAGTCCCTGCCTTGTCCCCATATCCCTTGATTCCCCTATCCATCAGATATCTACCTAGCTCCTTCTTGAAAGCATCCAGAGAATTGGCCTCCACCGTCTTCCGAGGGAGTGCATTCCACACCTCCACAACTCTCTGGGAGAAGAAGCTCTTCCTCAACTCTGTTTTAAATAACTGACCTCTTATTCTCAATCCATGCCCTCTGGTACTGGACTCTCCCAACATCTGGAACATATTTCCTGCCTCAATCCTATCAAATCCTTTAATTATCTTAAACGTTTCAATCAGATCCCCTCTCAATCTCCTCAATTCCAGCATGTACAAGCCCAATCTCTCCAATCTCTCTGCGTAAGACAGCCCTGCCATCCCAGGAATCAACCTAGTGAATCTACGCTGCACTTCCTTAATTGCCAGAATGTCCTTCCTTAAGCCTGGAGATCAAAACTGTACACAATATCCCAGGTGTGGTCTCACCAGGGCCCTGTACAAATGCAAAAGGACATCCTTGCTCTTGTACTCAATTCCCCTTGTAATAAAGGCCAACATTCCATTTGCCCTCTTCACTGCCTGTTGCACTTGTTCATTCACCTTCATTGACTGGTGAACTAGGACTCCTAGGTCTCTTTGCATTTCTCCCTTACCTAACTCTACACCGTTCAGACAATACTCTGCCCTTTTGTTCCTGCTTCCAAAGTGGATAACTTCACATTTATTCACATTGAATGACATCTGCCAAGTGTCTGCCCACTCACCCAGCCTATCCAAGTCTCCCTGTATTCTCCTAACGTCCTCTTCGCATGTCACACTGCCACCCAGTTTAGTATCATCAGCAAACTTGCTGATATAGTTTTCAATGCCCTCATCTAAATCGTTGACATAAATCGTAAAGAGCTGTGGTCCCAATACAGAGCCCTGTGGTACCCCACTCGTCACCTCCAGCCAGTCCGAGAAACACCCATTCACTGCTACCCTTTGCTTTCTATCTGCCAACCAGTTTTCTATCCATGTTGAAACCCTGCCCCCAATGCCATGAGCTCTGATTTTACTCACCAATCTCCTATGTGGCACCTTATCGAATGCCTTCTGAAAATCTAGGTACACAACATCCACTGGCTTACCCTCGTCTAACATCCTTGTTACACCCTCAAAAAACTCCAACAGATTAGTCAAGCATGATTTTCCCTTGGTAAATCCATGCTGGCTCGGCCTAATCCTATTACTGCCATCAAGATGTGCCACTATTTCATCCTTAATAATGGACTCAAGCAACTTCCCCACGACTGACGTTAGTTCTCCGTTTTCTCCTTCCCTCCCTTCTTGAAAAGTGGGATAACATTAGCCACTCTCCAATCTTCAGGAACTGATCCTGAATCTAAGGAACATTGGAAAATGATTACCAATGCATCCGCAATTTCCTGAGCCACCTCTTTTAGAACCCTCGGATGCAGACCATCTGGACCTGGGGATTTATTAGCCTTCAGTCCTACCAGTCTACTCATCACAGTTTCTTTCCTAATGTCAATCTGTCTCAATTCCTCTGATATCTTATGACCCTGGCCCATCCATACATCTGGGAGATTGCTTGTGTCCTCCCTGGCGAAGACATATCTAAAGTACGCATTAAATTCTGTTGTCATTTCACTGTTTCCCATAACAATTTCTCCCAATTCATTCTTCACATGTTAATCATTTGGATGATGAAATTGACAGCTTTGTGGCCAAATTTAGGGACAATGCAAAGGTAGGTGGGAGAGGCAGGTACTGCTAAGGAAGCAGGGAGTCTCCAGAAGGACTCAGAAAAATTAGGTGAATGGGCAAGTAGTGGACGGAATACAATGAAGGAAAATGTGTGGTCATGCATTTTGGTAGAAGGAATATAAACGGGGAGAATATCAAAAATTAGAGGTGCAAAGGGGCTCTGGAGTTCTCATGCAGTATTATCTAAAGGTTAACCTGCAGGTTGAGTCAGTGGTGAGGAAGACCAATACAATGTTAGCATTCATTTCGAGAGGACTATAAGAATAAAGATGAAATGCTGAGGCTTTGTAAGGAATTGGCCAGACTACACTTGGAGTAATGCGAGCAGTATTGGGCCCCTTATCTATGAAAAGCTGTACTAGCATTGGAGGGTCCCAAGGAGGTTCACAATAATGATTCCAGGATTGAAAGGGTTAACATATGAGTAGGATTTGATTGCCCTGGGCCTGTACTCACTTGAGAAGAATGATGGGGGAATCTCATTGAAACCTATTGAATACTGAAAGGCTTAGGTAGGGTGGCTGTGGAGAGGATGTTTCCTATAGTGGATGAGTCTAGGACCAGGTGATACAGCCTCAGAGTAGAGGGATTCACATTTAGAACAGAGATGAGGAGGAATTTCTTTCGCCAGAGGGTTCTGAATCAATGGCATTCATTGCCATGGACAACTGTGAAGGCCAAGTCATTGAGTATATTTAAAGTGGAAGTTGTTTCTTGTTTAATCAGGGTGTCAAAGGTCATGAAGAAAAGGCAAGAGAAAGGGGTTGAGAGGGACAATAAATCACCCATGATAGAATGGTGGAGCAGACTTGATGGGCCAGATTACCTAATTCTGTTCCTGAATCTTGTGGGTCTTATGGTCCACTATTTCTGAACCATTGAGCATGGGTCTTGTGGGTTATATACCTTTTCCCTGATTGTTATAATGAGAAGAGGGCATGTATACCAGCTGCTGAGGGTCTTTAAAGATTCCGGTTCTGATCCATCTGGTCTCACCTGTCTACTATCTATTATCTGGTTCTGCTTATAGACGGTCTTACTTCTGTCCAGCATGGGAATGCCTTAGACCTCCAGGCTCTGCCTTTGCCTTCAGCCTTGCATTACTTGGCTCCCCTCTTCTTTTGATCCATCCTTTATTTTCTGTTTCTTTCCATTATCCCCAACCCCGGTCTCCCAACTCCACCTCTAATACCCCTTTCCCCACCTCACTCCATCTGCCCCTTAACCCTCATTCCATCAAGATTCACCTCTTCTTATATAATCAGTAGTATTTCACAGTGGCCTCAAAATGAACAATTCATAATGGTTATTTAACTTTTATATCCAACTCAGAGCAATAGAATATTAATTAAACACAATTCTAAGCAGCAGAAAAAAAAACAAAATGGCCTGTACATATGAATGAAATCAGTAAATCATTTCATCTCTGATATTCCTTGGTTGATTTTTGAAATAAATCAAAATTTAGCTGGAAGGAAAACATGTTTTCAACAGAAGGTTTAACAGGTCAGGCAGCACCTAAGGAAAGGAATGAACAGCCAATGGTACGGGCTGAGACCCTTCAGCAGGGCTGCCTCCTTTTCCAGTGGTGAAGAAGGGTCTCGACCCAAAACATAGACTGTTTATTCCTCTCCATAGGTGCTGCCTGGCTTACAGGTTTCCTCCAGCATTTTGTGAGAGTTGCTCTGGAAATTCTGACAATTTCTACACTTTGATATTTCCATGTCACCTTTTTGAAGTGATTGAAATCAAAAGATTTTGTGTAAATTTTGAGTGTATAGAAAAGCCATTTACCCTTTTATTCTATCGTAATTTAGTGTTCCTTCAATCCCACAGCTCATGAAATAAACATGTGCTCGGTGATTTAGTTTGAAGACTATAGTTATGAAAATTTTCAATGAGCCTGAACAATTTTGGGAGGCAGAGATTTCTAGTATCCTTTCTGAAGTCAGAAAATTTTGAATAATGGCACTGTAGCTTTGGAAAATAAATTATTTTTGATAAATCTATTATCTGTGAGGCAATTGAGAGGCTAAAAATATTTAGTAAGGAGAGAAATAATTACAAGAGAAAGCTACTAATATCAAAACAAACAGCAAAGTGTTCGAAGGAAGAAGGTAGCTGGGTTAACTGTGAGTTTACCCTTTAGAGTATATAACGCAACAGAGAGGCATTCAGGTGTGGGATAAATCAACTGATTGAATGGTATCACAACAACAACATTGCACTCAACATCAGCGAGACCAAGCAGAGTTACACACACGTCCTCATTGAGGGAGTCAACAGTGGAAAGAGTGAGAAGCTTCAAGTTCCTGTATACATTCTCTGAAATGTATCCTGGGCTCAGCACATAGTTGCACTCATGGAGAAGGCACACCAACAGCTATCCTACATTAGGCATTTTGAGAACGACATAGAACACTGACCATAGAAGAGTACAGCGCAGGAACAGGCCATTCGGCCCATACCAGGGAATGCTGTGCCAAACCAGGGAAAAAGCAAGTCAAAAACACCCAAACACTAATGCATCCTACCTACACCATGTCCATATCCCTCCATCTTCCTTACAGCCACGTGCCTATCCAAACATCTCTTAAAAACCTCTAATGTATTTGCTTCTACCACCATACTAGGCAGTGCATTCCAGGCACCCACGACTCTCTGAGTAGAAAACTTACCCCTCACGTTCCTCTTAAACCTACCCCCTTTCACCTTTAATGCATGCCCTCTGGTTTTAGACATTTCAACCCTGGGAAACAATACTCTCTGTTCACTCTATCTATGCCTCTTTTAATCTTGTAAACCGCTACCAGATCTTCCCTCAGCCTCCGGCGCTACAGAGAAACAACCCAAGTTTATCCAGCTTCTTACGATAGCAGATGGCCTCTAAACCAGGCAGCATCTCTTCGGCACCCTCTCCAAAGCCTCAACATCCTTCCTATAATGGGGTGACCAGAACTGTATGCAATACTCCAGATGCCGCATAACCAGAGTTTTATAAAATTGCAAGATAACCTCTGACTTGAACTGAGTGTCTCAATTAACAAAAGCAAGCATTCCATAAGCCTTCTTAACCACCTTATCGAACTGTGTAGCCACTTCCAAGGAGCTATGAACATGGATCCCAAGATCTCTCTGCTCAGCAATACTTTATGGATCTTTCCATTAACAGTGTATTGTCTCCTTGCATTTGCCCTACTGAGGTGCAACACCTCACATTTATCTGAATTAAACTCTATCTGCCATTTCTCTGCCCGTATCTGCAGCTGATCTATATCCTGCCACCTTCCACACTATCCACAACTCCACCAGTCATGGTATCATTGGCAAATGTACTAACCTATCCATCGACAGGTTCATCCAGGTAATTTATATACAACACAAACAGCAAAGGTCCCACACAGATCCCTGCAGAACACTAACAACAATGAATCCTTTCAACCACTAGCCTCTGTCTCCTATGCACAAAGCAGTTCTGAATCCAAGCAGTCAATTCATCATGGATCCCGTGCATCTTAATCTTCTGGATTACCCTCCCATGAAGAGCTTTGTCAAATGTCTTACCAAAGTCCATGTAGACAACATCCACTGCCCTATCTCTCTTGCCACGTTGTCAAAAAACTCAATCAAGTTGGTAAGGCACAACCAGCCACTCACAAAGCCATCCCGGCTCTCCTTAATTAGGCCATGGGTTTCCAAGTGCTCATATATCTTATCCCTAAGAATTTTCTCCAGCAATTTCCCCACAACTGATGTGAGACTCGCCAGTCTATAGTTCCTGGGATTTTCCCTTGTTCCCATCTTAAATTGAGATACAACATTAGCCACATGCCAGTCCACTGGGCCTCACTTGTGGCTTAAAAGGACACAAAGATATTGGTTAAAGGCCCAGCAACATCACATTTTGCCTCCTTCAATAACCTGAGGTAAATACCATTGGATCCTGGGGACTTTTCCATCTTAATGTTCATTAGGAGACCCAACACTTCCTTTTTCTTGACCTCTAGGTGGCCCAACACTCAGCACTAATCTCCTGGTCCTCTATATCCGTTCCCTTGGTAAATACTGAAGCAAAATACTCATTAATTTCTTGACTCACATTCTCTGCATCCAAGCAAATGTTGCCCACTTTATCCTTGAGTGATTCCACTCTTTCCCAGTTATCCTTTTACTCTTCATGGATGTATGCCTTGGGATTCACCTTAATCTAACTTGCTGAGGACTTTTCATGGCTTGTCCTGCCTTTCTTAATTCCCTTCTGAAGTTCTTTTCTGTCTTCTTTGTATTCCTCATGTGCTTCATTTGATCCTGACTTCCAAAGATTTATATGATTGTCCTTTTTCTTACTGTTCACCCACTGAAAGGTCAGTCGCAAGACCAAGCTCATTACCCAACAGCAGGTCCAGAACAACCCCTCCTCTTGTTGGACTGCCCACATACTGATTCGAAAAACCTTCCTGTGTAATCTAAACCCCTTACAGAAGGTCCCAGTTTATATTGGGAAGTTGAAATCTCCCATGACAACACCCTATTATTTTTACACATTTCCTTAATCTGGTTACATATCTGTTCCTCAATGTCCGAGTGACTATTAGGTGGTCTGCAGTACAATCCCATCAGTGTGATTACACCCTTCTTGTTTCTGAGTTCCATCCAAATAGACTCAGTGTTTGACCCCTCCATTATATCTCCTCAAAGTGCAGCTGTGATTTTGTCCCTGGTAGGTAGTGCAACTCACCCCTCCCCCTCTTTTACCTCCTCCTCTACCTTTTATAAAACTTTGAAAACCTGGTATCCATTCCTGTTGCGCTCTCAACAAAGTTTTGGTAATGGCTACAACATCATAGCTCCATATACTGATCCATGCTCTAAGTTCATCACCCTTACCCATAATATTCCTAGCATTAAAATATTCACACTCCAAACTATCCATCACATCATACCATTTATTTTGATTTTGCCTTTCAATACTTTCTCAGACATCCACTATCCAGTCAGATCCTTCCCTTACTGACCTCGGGCTCTTGTTCCCAACCCCCTGCAAAACTAGTTTAAACCCTTCTAAGCAGCAACAGCAAACCTCGTGGCCAGGATATTGGTTCCCCTCCAGTTCATGTGCAATCTATCCCTTTTGTACAGATCACCCCTTTCACAGAAAAGGTTCCAATGATTTAAGAACTTGAAACCCTGTCTCTTGCCTCATCTCAACAGCCACTCATACCTCCATGCTATCACCCCATGTCTATCTGCATGAGCCCGTGGCACTAGGAGTAATCCGGAGATTACTAATTTGGAGGTCTTTCTCTTCAGCTGCTTTCCTAACTCTATATACTCACTGCGTAGGACTTACTCCCCTTTTCTGCCTATGTCATTGGTGCCAATATATACCATGACCTCTATCTCTCCCTTCAGAATATCCCACAGCCACTCCAATACATTATGGACCCTAGCACCCTGTAGGCAACACACCATCCTGATGTCTCATTTGCAGCCACAGAATCTTCTTTCTGACGCCCTAACTATTGAGTCCCCTAGAACTACTGCATTGTCTGAATTTTTTCTTTCCTGTCAAGGCTCAGTGTCGGCCACAGTGCCACTAGCCCCGCAGATGCTGCCCCAATCTGATGGGTCACCCCCCCCCCCACAACAGTATCCAAAGTGGTATATTGTTGCTGAGGGGAATAGATACAGTGGAACCTTACACTGACTTCTTCTACACCTTACCTCTCCTGGCAGTCACCCATCTTTTGTCCAAAGCCTATACTCTAGGTGTGACCACCTCCTCAAAAGTCTTCAGCCTCCCGGGTGATTCTAAGTACGTAAAACTCCAGCTCCAACTCCTTGACCAAGTCAGTCAGGAGCTGAAATTGGGTGCACTTCCTGCAGATGTAATCATTAGGGAAACCTTCAAGTATACTGAATTCCCATATTCGGCAGGAAGAGCATTCCATCCTGACTACTCTATACTAAAAAAGAAAAAGGCTTGCTTCTTTACTGTGCCTTTGGCTGTTCATGCCAAAGCCTGGTGAGCCAAAGCCTTCACACTCTATCACTGACACACTCAAACGGTGGCTGCTCCCTCTGTTTATTTGCTGCTGAGCTTAGTGCCACTGACACTTTAACCATATAACCATCACAGCACGGAAACAGGCCATCTCGGCCCTCCTGGTCCGTGCCGAACCCTTAGTCTCACCTAGTCCCACCTATATATAATATAACCATATAACAATCACAGCACGGAAACGGGCCATCGCGGCCCTCCTAGTCCGTGCCGAACCCTTAATCTCACCTAGTCCCACCTATATATAATATAACCATATATAACCATCACAGCACGGAAACAGGCCATCTCGGCCCTCCTAGTCCGTGCCGAACCCTTAATCTCACCTAGTCCCACCTATATATAATATAACCATATATAACCATCACAGCACGGAAACAGGCCATCTCGGCCCTCCTAGTCCGTGCCGAACCCTTAATCTCACCTAGTCCCACCTATATATAATATAACCATATATAACAATCACAGCACGGAAACAGGCCATCTCGGCCCTCCTAGTCCGTGCCGAACCCTTAATCTCACCTAGTCCCACCTATATATAATATAACCATATATAACCATCACAGCACGGAAACAGGCCATCTCGGCCCTCCTAGTCCGTGCCGAACCCTTAATCTCACCTAGTCCCACCTATATATAATATAACCATATATAACCATCACAGCACGGAAACAGGCCATCTCGGCCCTCCTAGTCCGTGCCGAACCCTTAATCTCACCTAGTCCCACCTATATATAATATAACCATATATAACAATCACAGCACGGAAACAGGCCATCTCGGCCCTCCTAGTCCGTGCCGAACCCTTAATCTCACCTAGTCCCACCTATATATAATATAACCATATATAACAATCACAGCACGGAAACAGGCCATCTCGGCCCTCCTGGTCCGTGCCGAACCCTTAATCTCACCTAGTCCCACCTATATATAATATAACCATATAACAATCACAGCACGGAAACAGGCCATCTCGGCCCTCCTGGTCCGTGCCGAACCCTTAATCTCACCTAGTCCCACCTATATATAATATAACCATATATAACAATCACAGCACGGAAACAGGCCATCTCGGCCCTCCTAGTCCGTGCCGAACCCTTAATCTCACCTAGTCCCACCTATATATAATATAACCATATAACAATCACAGCACGGAAACAGGCCATCTCGGCCCTCCTGGTCCGTGCCGAACCCTTAATCTCACCTAGTCCCACCTATATATAATATAACCATATATAACAATCACAGCACGGAAACGGGCCATCTCGGCCCTCCTAGTCCGTGCCGAACCCTTAGTCCCACTAGTCCCACCTATATATAATATAACCATATGGCCATCACAGCACGGAAACGGGCCATCTCGGCCCTCCTAGTCCGTGCCGAACCCTTAGTCTCACCTACCCGCACTCAGCCCATAACCCTCCACTCCTTTCCTGTCCATATACCTATCCAATTTTACCTTAAATGACACAACTGAACTGGCCTCTACTACTTCTACTGGAAGCTCATTCCACACAGCTATCACTCTCTGAGTAAAGAAATAACCCCTCGTGTTTCCCTTAAACTTCTGCCCCCTAACTCTCAAATCATGTCCTCTTGTTTGTATCTCCCCTACTCTCAATGGAAACAGCCTATTCACATCAACTCTATCTATCCCTCTCAAAATTTTAAATACCTCGATCAAATCCCCCCTCAACCTTCTACACTCCAATGAATAGAGACCTAACTTGTTCAACCTTTCTCTGTAACTTAAGTGCTGAAACCCAGGTAACATTCTAGTAAATTGTCTCTGCACTCTCTCTAATTTATTGATATCTTTCCTATAATTCGGTGACCAGAACTGTACACAATATTCTAAATTTGGCCTTGTACAATTTTAACATTACATCCCAACTTCTGTACTCAATGCTCTGATTTATAAAGGCCAGCATTCCAAAAGCCTTCTTCACCACCCTATCTACATGAGACTCCTCCTTCAGGGAACTATGCACTGTTATTCCTAGATCTCTCTGTTCCTCTTCATTCCTCAATGCCCTACCATTTACCCTGTATGTTCTATTTGGATTATTCCTGCCAAAATGTAGAACCTCACACTTCTCAGCATTAAACTCCATCTGCCAGCATTCAGCCCATTCTTCTAACTGGCACAAATCTCCCTGCAAGCTTTGAAAACCCACCTCATTATCCACCTTTCTGCACCTGTGCAGTCCAAAAAGATCGGCCTTGCTAGACTCTCTCTAGACTTCTGGAGGGCTCTAACCCAACACACACTCACCTCACCTGAGCCACTAAAAAAAGTCCGGCTTTATCCGAGTCTGCTCTTTTTATACTCACATTTCTAGCTTCAGTAGGCCTCTGACGCCAGAATTTTTCAAGTGTCAAAGACACCAACACATTTCTACAGATTTACCGCGGAGAGCATTCTGACTGTTGCAACACCACCTGGTATAGAGGCTGCAGCGGGATGTAGGCCCAGTCAGCTCTATCATAGGCACAACCTTTCCAACCATCAAGGAGATCTTCAAAAGGCAATACTTCAGGAATGTAGCATACATCACTTAAAACTCACACCATGTTGTCTTCTCATTACTACCATCAAGGAGGACGTGCAGGAGCCTGAAGTCCCACACTCAAATATTTAGGAACAGCTTTTTCCAAAAAGAACATGAACACTACCTCACTACCCCTCTTTTGCACCATTAAATAATTTATTTTTATTTTAACTAGATAGTGTTTATGTTTTTCTTCCCCGTACTGCTGCCAACCAAAAACAGATTTCATCACATCCAGTATGTCACTGAGAATAAACCTAATTTTGACTCTGATTCAGCATAAATGAGGGAGATTGAAAACTTGGCTGAGTGGTGTAATAACAACAACCTCTCACTCAATGTTAATAAGAATAAAGAACTGATTATAAAATTCAGGACATGGGGAACCAGAGGCCCACTTGATCATCAGAGGATCAAAGGTGGATTGGGTCAGTAACGTTTTTGGGTGTCACCATCTCAGAGGACCTGTACTTGACCCATCATACAAATATAATTGCAAAGAAAGCACAACAGCGACACGGTTTCCTGAGTCTGTAGAGGCTAGGCATGTCATTGAAAACCTTGGCAAACTTCCATAGATGTGTTGTGGAAAATGTGCTGCCTGGCTTCAACAGGACCTGGTATGGGAACACCAATGCCTTTGAGTGGAAAATCCTTCAAATAGTGGTGAATGTGGCTCAGTACATCACAGGTAAACTCCCCTCCCCCACTCCCGACCATTGAGCACATCTACTTGAAATATTGCCATAGAAAAGCTGCATTTATCATCAAAGATCCTCACTATCCAGGCCATGATCTTTTCTTGCTGCTGTCATCAGATAAAAGAGGCTCAGGCCTCGCACCACCAGGTTCAAGAACAGTTACTACCACTCAACCACCGGGCTTTTGAACAAAAGGGGATAACTACGCTCATTTAAGGACTCTTTATCTTGTTATTTCATGCTTGTTATTTATTGCAGTTTATTTATATCTGCATTTACACAGTTTGTTTACAGCTAAGTTACTAATGTTTTCTGGTTGGCTGCTGGTGACTAGTGGTGTTCTGCACGGGTCAGTGTGGGGACTGCTTCTTTCAATGCTGTATATCAATGATTTAGATGATGGAATAGATTACAAATTTAGAATTTAGAATTTCGTATTTGCTTAAATCTTACATCCATTCTACAACGTGAGGGAGTAAAATTCTTTGCATTATGACTCCACTGCAATCTACAGACACGTGAATTTTTAAGTCTAATGGGTTGTAGAAAGAAGCTGTCCCATTGCTTGTTGGTCCTGGTTTTAATGCTGCAGTACCATTTCCCAGATGGAAGCAGCTAAAATAGTTTAAGTTTGGGGTTACTGGTGTCCCCAATGATCTTCCAAGTCTTCTTTCTGAACCTGCTGCTGTAAATGTCCTCAATGGATGGAAGTTCACATCCACAGATGTCCGTACCACTCTCTGCAGTACCCAGCATGCAAGGTTGGTGCAGTTCCTGTACCAGGCAGTGACATAGCCAATCAGGATGCTCTCAATGGTGTCCCTGTAGGAGGTCTTGAGGATTTGGGGGCCCATGCTGAATTTTTTCAGTCACCTGAGGTGTACGAGATGCTGTTGTACTTTTTTGCCTCATATTCAGTATTCCAGTTGAGATCTTCAGTGATGTGTACACTGAGGAATTTGAAACTACTCAGCCTCTCAACTGCAGTCCCATTGATATTGATTGGGGCAAGCTTGTCTTTGTTCCACATATAGTCCACAATCAGCTCTTCTGGTTTTTGGACATTGAGGGAGAGGTTGTTATCCTGGCACTACTGTGTCAGGCTGTCAAATCCTCCTCTGTAGGGTGTCTCATTACCGCTACAAAGAAGGCCAATCAAAGCTGTGTCACTTGCGAATTTGATCAGCAGATTGGAGTTGTGTGTGGCAGTACAGTCATGGGTGTAGAGAAGGGGACTTAGAACACAATCTTGGGGGGCACCTGTGTTGAGGGCTAGAAGGATAGAGGTGAGGAAGCCCATCCTTATCACCTGTCATTGATCCGATAGGTAGTCTAGGATCCAGCTGCACATGGTGGTGCAGGCCCACCTTGTTGGCTTTGTTGTCAAGTTTGCATATGATATGAAGATTGGTGGAGGGGTAGGTAGTGGTGAGGAAGGCAAATGCAATGTTAGCATTCATTTCCAGAGGTCTAGAGTACGAGAGCAGAGTTGTGATGCTGAGGCTTTATAAGGCACTGGTGAGGCCTCACCTTGAGTATTGTGAACAGTTTTTTGCTGCTCATCTAAGAAAAGATGCGCTGGCATTGGAGTAGGTTCAGAGGAGGTTCACAAGGATGATTTCAGGAATGAAAGGGTTATCAAATGAGGAACGTTTGATGGCTCTGGGTCTGTACTCACTGGAATTTAAAAGAGATCTCATTGAAACCTTTTGAATGTTGAAAGACCTGGACAGAGTAGACGTGGAAACGATAATTCCCATGATTGTGGTGTCTAAGACAAGAGGGCACAGCCTCAGGATAGAGGGCCATCCATTTAAAACAGAGATGCAGAGAAATTTCTTTAGCTAGACGGTGGTGAATTTATTGAATTTGTTACCACAGGCAGCTGTGGAGGCCAGGTCATTGGGTATATTTAAGGCAGAGCTTGATAAGTTCTGATTAGACATGGCATCAAAGGTTATAAGGAGAAGGTCGGGGAGTGGCGCTGAGGAGGGGAAAACAGGATCAAACATGATTGAATGGCAGAGCAGACTCGATGGGCCAAATGGCCTAATTCTACTCCTATGTCTTATGGTCTTATAGTCTTTACAGTTTACAGTGCTGTTCTATAGATTTGCTAAGTGTGCCTGCAGAAAAGGAATCTCTGGGTTGTATGTGGTGATGTGTATGTACTCTGATGGTACATTTGACTTTGATTCTAATTGCAGAAGACAAGGAAATGGTAATCAAGATAAGTCAATACTTTGTATTGGTCTTCATAATTTAGGACATTTCAGATACCATAAAAGATATCTGATGGGCTAGCTTTAACCAGTATGGAACAACTTGTGACAATCAATATTCTAAGCAGCATTAGAATAATTGATTAGACTAAAGACAGAGAACTTACCAGGTTTTAAACACCTATACATTTGGGATTTAAAGGAAGACGATGCAAAGATGATAGATTCATTGGTGTAGCTTCTCAAAATTCATTGAGGTCTGATAGGACACCAACAGTTTAGAAAACCATGAAGGAAAGAACACAGACCGTAGATAACTATAATCCTGTTAATTTAACATCTGTTGCTGGACTTCATAAGGAAGGAAAAACTAGCCAGCCATTTGAAGAAGATTAACACAGTCAGAAACCAACATACTCTTTACCTAAATTGATGCAATCCTTTGAACAATATGGTCAATTATCAGGATACAAGATCAACATAGGTAAAACCCAATTTCTTTCAAATAACTATAGCCCACCCAGACAAATTGAAAGTAGTTATCCCTGGGCATGGCAAACAGACTCATTCAAATATTTGGGCATCATTATGCCAAAAGATTTATCAAAATTATCAGAATGCAATTATCAGCCCATACTGTATATAAAAAATTAAGGAAGATATAACAAGATGGAACCTAATTCCTTTTTGTAGTCTCAGTTCAAGGATTGAATCTATTAAGATGAATATACTGCCCAGACTATTATATCTCTTTCAGACTTCTTTCAAAATCAATTCAATGAATGGAACAAAATATTATCAAGATATATATGGCAAGGTAAAAGGCCTAAAGTTCATCTCAAAACTTTGCAATTAGCCAAGGAAAAGCGGGGATGGGGCCTACCTTCTCTTAGAGATTATTATTTTGCAGCACAGTTGAGAGCTGTGATATGTTGGTGCAACCCATCATATGACGCTCAATGGAAAAACATTGAGGAGCGGGTACTTCCCATCCCCATACAGGCAATTTTGGCTGATAACAACCTACAAAGGTACATAAATACTATTGATAACCCATGGGTGAAATGGACTCATAAAATATGAAAAACTATTATAAAATATAAACTAGAAGGAGATACTGCAATTCTTAAATGGTGTGCATATGACTCGGATTTTATGCCAAATAAACTGGACGCTAAATTTAAGGACTGGACAGATAAAGGAATACCAGTCCTTTGCAATATAATGAAAGAAGGAACACTGTTCAGTTTTGAAGTGCTTAAAGGGAAACACTTATTAGAAAAACAAGATTTTTATCCGTATTTACAGATGTGACAGTATGTTAATAGGACGTTTAAAAATGTAACCATGGTAAGTACATGTTTGATAGAGCTATTTGGAAAAGCATATAATTCAGATAATGATAGTAGAATCATTTCAAGCGTGTATAAGGGTTTGTCAAATCTTAAAACATATTTGACTTCATACACTAAAACAAAATGGAAGAAGGAAGGAAGCATGATTTTATCTGAGGAAGAATGGACAATAATATGGAGGTATGAAGGGAGGGAGGGAGTTCAGATGGAAAAACTTGATAAGATATTTTGTTACCCCCTCTCAGAAATCCCATTATAATAGTAAACTCCCTGTTTGATGCAGAAATTGTGGAAAGAATGGTTGAAAAGAGATAAATATTTAATGACTATACTACTGATGGCTGGTAAAAAGACTTACCAGGAAATGGTTATCACAGGAGAGCCCAACTTTAAATGCATGAATGAAAATTACAATGGACATTTACAAAATGGAGAAGATAACAGCATCTGTTAATCATAAGCTGGAACAATTTGATTCAGACTGGGAAAAATGGTTTAACTACATAATGCCTCAGAGGCCTGATTTTATTCTCACAAATCAATGAATATGTTGTAAAACAAAAGGATGACTCTCTACTGGTACATAGTTTCCTCCTTTTGCTTGTTCTTTCTTTCCACTCTTTTCTATAAGTGTGTACCTCAGATAAATATTATGTGGAGATTTGTGGCAAATATGACTATATGATATATATGTACAATATCTGAAATACATCTTATGGAAATGTTTGTTTGATGATGAACTTCAATGAAAAATAAATTACAAAAAAGATTAACACAATCGGATCAAGTCAATATGATGTTATGGAAGGTAAATCACAGATGAACAATAAATGGGATTTGTGTGACCATGAACCACACACAGTTACCCTCAGTGAGCTCAAAGGTTGGAAGCTGAATCTTTTGATTTATTTATGTATCTCCATGGTACATCTGTAGAAATATGCTAGAGTCTTTGGTGACACACCAAATCTCATCAAACGCTTCTCTGTACCCCAGTACATGCAACAATAATAATAATCATAATCATAATAATAATAATAATCAGGGACAAAGAGATGGCAGATGAATTAAATGAGAATTTTGCATCAGTCTTCACTCTGGAAGACACTAGCAGTGTGCCAGATGTTGAAGGGTGTGAGGGAGGAGAAGTGAGTGCAGTTATTATTACAAAGAAGGTGCTCAAAAAGCTGTGAGACCTTAGGGTAAATAAGTCACCCGGACCAAATGAACTGCACCCTAGGGTTCTGAAAGAGGTAGCGGAAGTGTTTGTGGAGGCATTAGTAATGATCTTTCAAAAATCATTGGACTCTAGCACGGTGCCAGAAAACTAGAAAATTGCAATTATCACTCCACTCTTTCAGAAAGGAGGAAAGCAGCAGAAAGGAAATTATAGACCAGTTAGCCAGACCTCAGTGGTTGGCAAGATGTTGAAGACAATTGTTAAGGATGAGGTTATGGAGTACTTGGTGACACAGGACAAGATAGGACAAAGTCAGCATGATTTCCTTAAGGGAAAATCTTGCCTGACGAACCTGTTGGAATTCCTTGCGGAGATTACAAGTAGGATAGATAAAGGAGATACAGTGGATGTTGTCTGTTTGGACTTTCAGAAGGCCTTTCACAAGGTGCCACACATGAGGCTGCGAACCAAGTTAAGAGCCCATCATATTACAGTAAAGTTACTGGCATGGGTAGAGCATTGACTGATCGGAGGAGGCAGCGAGTGTGAATAAAAGGATCCTTTTCCGGTTGGCTAACAGTGAATAGTGGTACTCTGCTGGGGTCAGTGTTGGGACCGCTTCTTTTTATGCTGTATATCAATGATTTGGATGATGGAATAGATGGCTTTGTTGCCAGGTTTGCAGATGATACAAAGATTGGTGGAGGGATGGTAGTGTTAAGGAAATAGATAGGCTGTAGAAAGACTTAGCAAGATTAGGAGAATGGACAAGAAAGTGGCAAATGAAATACAATGTTGGACAATGCATGGTCATGCACTTTAGTAGTAGAAATAAATGTGCGGACTATTTTCTAAAAGGGGAGAAAATCCAAAAATCTGAGATGCAAAGGAGTGCAGAATACCCTAAAGGTTAACTTGCAGGTAGAGTCAGTGGTGAGGAAGGCAAATGCAATGTTAGCATTCATTTCAAGAGGTCTAGCATACAAGAGCAGGGAAGTGATGCTGAGGCTTTATAAGGCACTGATGACGCCTCACCTTGCATATTATGAACACTTTTGTACAAAGGATGATTCCGGGAATGAAAGGGTTATCATATGAGGAATGCTTGATGGCTGTGGGTCTGTACTTGCTGGAATTTAGAAGGATGAGGGGGGATCTCATTGAAATGGCTGGACAAAGTAGATGTGGAAAGGATGTTTCCCACGGTCGGGGAGTCTGGGATAAGAGGGCACAGACTCAGGATAAATGGGCATCTGTTAAAAACAGATGTGGAGAAATTTCTTTAGCCAGAGGGTGGTGATTTTGTGGAATTTTTCACCACAGCTAGCTCATTGCCAGTTCATTGGGTGTGCTTAAGGCAGAGGTTGTTAAGTTCTTCATTGGGCATGGCATCAAAAGTTACAGGGAAGAAGGCCGAGAGATGGGGTTGAGGAGGGTGAAAAAAGAATCAGCCATGATTGGGCAAATGGCCGAATTCTGCTCCTATGCCTAATGGTCTAATGGAGAGAATACTGAGACTGAATAAGACACGAGTTAGGCTGCATTTAGAGTATTGTCAACAGTTTTGGACCCCATATCCCAGAAAGGATGTGTTGTCATTGGAGAGAGTCCAGAGGAGGTTCATGAGGATGATTCTGGGAGGGGTTCATTCTCATGAAGGGGTTGACATGCGAGGAACATTTGGCAGCTTTGGGCCTGTACTCACTGGAATTTAGAAGAATGTGGGGTATCTCATTGAAATCTAACAAATGTTGAAAGGACTAGATAGGGTGGATGTGGAGATGATGTTTTCTATGGTGAGGTATCCAGAACTAGAAGACACAGCCTCAAAGTTGAGGGGTGACCTTTTAGAACAGAGATAAGGAGGAATTTGCCAAAACTGCCAAACTCTACTCATATGTTAATAACACCTTTCCCAGAATCCTCGCGAACCCCCTTTGGACACTCTCACATGACAACACACCCTTTCTGAGATATGGGGCCCAAAACAGTTGATGATACTCCAAGTGCAGCCTGACTAGTGTCTTATAAAGGCTCAGTATTATCTCCTTGCTATTATATTCTATTTCCCTTGAAGTAAGTGCCGACATAGCATTTGCCTTCTTTACCACAGACTCAACCAGTAAATTAACCTTCTGGGAGTCTTGCACAAGGACTCCAAAGTCCCTTTACACCTCTGATGTTTGAACCTTCTCCCCATTTGGATAATAGCCTGCACTATTGTTCCTTTTACCAAAATGCATTATCATACATTTCCCAACACTGCATTCTATCTACCACTTTTTTGCCCATTCTTCCAATTTGTCTAAGGCATACTACAGTTGCATTTTTTCCTCAGCACTACCTACCCCTCCACCTATCTTTGTATCATCTGCAAAATTTGACACAAAGCCATCAATTCCATGATTTAAATCACTGACAAACAATGTGAAAAGTAGCGGTCCTAATTTTGACCTCTGAGGAACACCACTAATTACTGGCAGCCAACCAGAAAAGGCCCCTTCTATTCCCATTCACTACCACCTGTCTGTCAGCCATTACTCTAACCATGTCAATATCTCTCCTGGAATGCCATAGGATTTTATGTCGTTAAGCAGTCTCTTCTGTGGCACCTTACCAAATGCCTTCTGAAAATCCAAGTAACTGATATCCACTACCTCTCCTTTGTCACTCTGCTTGTTACTTCCTCAAAGAACTCTAACAGATTTGTCAGGCAAGATTTCCTTTCACAGAAACCATGCTGACTTTGACTTATTTTATCATTAGTCTCCAAGTACCCCAAAACATATGATCGAAAGATGTAGATTCCTTGTGGGTAGAGTTAAGAGTCTGAAAGGGGAAAAAGACCCTGATCGGAGTTATATACTGGTCTCTGAGCATGTGCCAGGATGTGGGTACAAATTACAATAGGAGATAGAAAAGTGATATAAAATAGGCAATGTTATGATAGTCATGTGGGATTTCAATATTCAGGTAGATAGGGAAAATTAGATTGGTGCTAGATCCCAAGAGAAGGAAATTATAGAATAATGAGCTATTTGTTGACACAGATGGCTATGGAGGTCAAGTCCTGGAGTGTATTTAAAGTGGAGATTGATAGGTTCTTGCTTAGTAAGGGTGGTCATGGTTATGGGAAAGCTGCAAGAGAATGGGATTGAGAGGGATGATAAATCAACCATCATGGCATGGTGGAGCAGGCTCAATGGGAAAAATGGTCTTATTCTGCTCCCACGTCTTATGGTCAGACAATAAACATATTAACTTTATGTTAATAAACATATTAACATCATGTTAACTTTAATGGAGTATTGGTATGCCAGCATATTGAAAGTACATTTGTTCAAATCTTAGCTTTGCTAGGCTTTTTTAATTGCATATATTTCTGTGATGCCAATTATAAAACTAGCATTGATGTATTGGTATAGGAACAACTAGGGAGCAAAACCAAAACATAGCCATTGCAACAGGAGCACTTATTGCTGCCTTCTGCCTATTTGTGACATTTACCAGGAGTATTGTAGAAGGCACAAAGCATTGTCAAGGATCCTTACCATCAATCCTACAATCTCTTCAACTCACTACTATCAGGAAGGAGATACAGGACAAGGACGGCCAGACTGGGTAACAGCTTCTTCCCTCAAGCTGTGAGACTGATGAATACCCTGCCACCACTGAGGTCTCGTCACTCGAACATTGGGGTTGTTTACTGTGTACCTGTGCTGCACTCTACATGCATTTTGAACTATATTTTATTAACATATTTATGGTTATACTTTGTTTTATGTGCTGTGTGTGACACATGTATTGTGGGTGCTCTGTCATCCAGAGGAACATTGTTTTTTGGTTGTGCAGTCAGATGACAAGAAACTTGAATAATCCTGTATCAGAACAAGGGTGATTCGGAGATTTTTCATTTGCTACATACATGGGGACAATTAGAGCATTGTTCATGGAACAGCACAGCACAAGAACATGCCTTTTGGCCCACATTGCTGGGCCGAACTAATTAATTTAGTAATCAAATAGCCAACTAAACTAGTCCCTTCTGCCTACACATTGTCGATATCCTCTCATTCATATGCCTAGTGAAAAGTCTGTTAAAAGTACCTAATGCATCTACCTCTAGCACCACCCCAGGCAGTGCATTCCAGGTACCCACCACTCTCTGTGCAAAAACACTTGCCCCACACTTCTCTTTGAACTACCCCCTCTCGCCTTAAATGCCTTCCCTCTGGTATTAGTCATTGGTGGTGAAGACCTGAAGGGGAGGACATTAGCTTCCACTTTAACTGCAGGTATACTGTGTACTAACAGAAAATTACTCTTATATTCTCAATGAAAAGTAAAGGGTCAGATAGCATTGTCTCGGGGAGCGCTTGAGAATATATAATCTTTACTTCTGAAACCAAACTTGCCACCAAAGACTTAATGTCATTCCATTAACAGTAGGTAATGTAAAAACTTAGTTATTTTAATATGCCTCAGGCTTCTTCCATACAACAGATGTGGGGGAAGGAGTAGTCGCCCAGGGGACGAGAAGCCAAGCCAGTGCTACTCCCTGGTGATCACACGGTGCTATACAATGTAAATCATCGCAGGCCAGCTTGTTCAATCAGTCCAGCTAATTAAACTTGATCTTAAATTCATAGTAATTTCTATGTCTTGTACTGAACTGCTGCCACATTGCAACAGAATTCCAGGACTTATGTCAGTGATAATAAACAGTTTCTGCTCTGATTCACTAATGATTGTACAGTGTTAGCTGCAGAGGAACAGACTCAACCAGCTGCCATCAGAAGCAAACCTGAGGACATTTTCACAAAGCACAAAAAAGGAAGCATCCGTTATTAGGAACGCCCACCATATTGGACATGCCACCTCTTTGTAAATACCATAAGGATGGAGATAAAGAACCTGAAGACCAACACTCAAAGATTCAGGAACAGAATTTCCCCCTGTCATCAGAGTTCTGAACAATTCAAGAACCCACTATTACTTTTTTGTTATTGTATGTATGTATGTATGTATGTGATTTGTTAGAAATGACACATCACATAATTCAGGATATATCTGATTCTCATTTGCAACTCCTCAGCTGATGAAAGAGTGATAACTGCAAGCAGCATGATGGTAGCAAAATTCAGGAATGAGATGGTAAGTGCCAAGTAAGATTCACAACTCAGGCGTTGATAACTTCCAACCAGGAAGTGTCTAACCTCCTACTTTTACATAGTTACATAACAGTTAGCATTATGCTTTACTGCGCCTACTGTAAGATAGGAGCCGAATTCCAGCCACTGTCTGTAAGGACAGTACATTGATTTTCCCATCATCGTGTGGGTTTCCTCCAGATTCTCTGGTTTCCTCCCACATTCCAAAAAGTGTTTCAATTTGAATTGAAAGGACGGGCAGGAAGGCAGAGGGAGTTGCGTTGCTCTGTTGGTAAAAAAATCAAATCAAATCATAGAAAGAGGTGACAGAGTTGGAAGGTGTTGAATCTTTGTGGATAGAGCTAAGGAACTGCAAGGGCAAAAAGACTGATGGGAGTTGTATACAGACCACCAAATGAGAGTAAGAATGAAGTCTACAAATTACAAAAGAGATAGAAAATGCATGCAAAAAGGGCAATATTACAATAGTCATGGGGGTGGGGGTCAATATGCAGGTATATTGGAAAAAAATCAGGTTGGTACTGGATTACAGGAAGGAAAATTTCTAGAGTGACTATGAGATGCTTTTTTAGAATAGCTCGTGGTTGAGCCCACTAGGGAAACAACTATTCTTGATTGGGTGTTGTACAATCAACCAGAATTGATTAGACACCTTAAGACAAAAGAACCCTTAGGGGTAAGAGATCATAATATGATTTGAGAAGGAGACAGATGTATCACTATTACAGTGGAATAAAGGGAATTACAGAGGCATGAGAATGGAGTTAGCCCTCGACCATTAAGTGCTTTACAAAGCAGTATTAATATTTTAAGGTCAGTCCTCATTTGGACAGGATGCCAGTGTAGCAATTTGAGAACTAGAGTTATATGTTTTACTTTCTTGTTCTTAGTGAGAACATAGCAGCGTTCTGAGGGATTTTTTAACAAAACCTCTGAAAACGCATTTACAGTAGTCAAGCTGACTAAAAATAAATGCATGGATGAGATTTTCTAGATCTTGCTAAGACAAAAGCCCTTTAGCTCTTGTTATATTTTTCAGAGTAAAGGGAATTACAGAGGTGTAGGAGTTGGCCAGAATTGATTGGAACAGAACAGTGGCAAGGATGATAGCAGAACAGCAATGGTTGGAATTTCTGGAAGCAATTTGGAAGGCACAGGATATATACATCCCAAAGAGGAAGAAGTATTTTAAAGATGGAACCATGGCTAATAAGGGAAGTCAAAGCCAAAATGAAAGCCAAAGAGAAGGCATGTAATAGAGCAAAATTAGTAGGATGTTAGAGGATTTGGAAGCTTTTAAAACTCAACTGAAGGCAACTAAATAAGTCATTAAAAGGTAAAGATGGAATATCAAAGTAAGCTAACCTGTAATGTTAAAGAGGATAGCAAAAGTTTTTACAGATATATAAAATGTAAAAGAGAGGCAAGAGTGGATATCAGACCGCTGAGGAGATAGTAAAGGGGGACAAGGAAATGGCAGATGAACTGAAGTATTTTGCATCACTGTCGAAGACACTAACACTATGATGGAAATTCCAGGTGTCAGGTGTTATGAAGTGTGTGAAGTATCCGTAACTAAGCAGAAGGTTCTTGGAAAAATGAAGGTCTTAAGGTAGATAGATCAGCTGGACCAGATGCTGTGCACACTAGGGTTCTGAAAGAGGTGGCTAAAGAGATCTTGGAGGCACTAGTCATGATATTCCAAGAATCACTAGATTGTGGAATGGTTCCAGAAGACTGGAAAATTGCAAAATTTACTCCACTCTTCAAGAATGAAGAGAAGCAGAAGAAAGGAGACTATGGGCCAGTTAGTCTGACCTCAGTGAATGGAAAGACGTTGGAGATGATTATTAAGGATGAGGTCTCAGGGTACTTGGAGGCACATGATAAAATAGGCCATAGTCAGCATGGTTTCCTGAAAGGAAAATCTTGCCTGAAAAATCTGTTGAAATCTTTGATGAAATAATCAGGAGAATGGACAAATGAGAATCAGTTGATGTTATGTACGTGGATTTTCAGAAGGCATTTGACAACGTGCCACTCATGAGGCTGCTTAACAAGCTATGAGCCCGTGGTATTACAGGAAAGATTCTAGCATGGATAAAGCAGTGGCTGATTGGTAGGATGCTAAGAGTGGTAATCACGAGAGCATTTTCTGGTTGGCTGCCGATAACTAGTGATGTTCCACATGGGTCTGTGTTGAGACTGATTCTTTTTACATTACATGTCATTGATTTGAATCATGGAATTGATGATTTTGTTGCAAAGTTTGCAGAAAATATGAAGATAGGTGGAGGGACAAGTTGTTCTGAGGAAGTAGAGAAGGACATAGGAGAGTGGGCAAAGAAATGACAAATGGAATATAGTGTTAGGGAGTGTAAGGTCATCCACTTTGATAGAAGAAATGAAAGTGTTGACTATTTTCTAAATGGAGAAAAAATACAAAAAAAACTGAAATGCAAGGACACTTGGGAGTCCTTGTGCAGGATTCCCTGAAGTTTAATTTGTAGGTTGAGTCTGTGGTGTGGAGGGCAAATGCGATGTTAACG